>NW_022196894.1:81350142-81372652 GCF_008632895.1 Mastomys coucha
TTTGCTTGTTTGTTTTGATTTTGCTTGTTTGTTTTGTCTTTGTTTTTTAATTGATTTATTGATTTACATTCCAAACGTTGTCCCACTTCCTCATACCCCCTCCAAGAGTTCTTCACCCCATCCTTTCTCCCCTTTGCCTCTGAGAGGGTGATCCTCCATCACCCACCCTCAGGAACCCCCACCCCTTTACCTTCTCATGGTTAGAATTTGACCATGTTCCATCTTAGCTGAAAAAAAGAAAGAAAGTCAAAGTGGTTAAGGGTATTTATTTTCTCAAATTTCATGTGATTGAGGGAATGAAGGGATAACAGCCTCTTATAAATACTAGCTGATTTATGCCTAAGGAAGAAGGGTCCACTGAGATTTATCATTTTGCATAATTATGCAAATTAGAATAGAACCTCCAGGTGTCTACTGCATCAGAACATTTTCCTGGCCAAGTACCTTGGAGAGATATATTCTAAAATTGAAACCAAATTTAGTAAAAATAAATATATATTATAATTGGCCATCTACTTGAAGAAAATATGGATCATCTTAGGAAAAACTTGAAGCAAGTATAGAGCCCAAAGACTAAGCCAATGGCTATTCCTGTCACAGTGTTTTTCCCAAAAGACATACTGGCTGACCACCATAGACAAATATTTAGAGAAGAATCAAATACACTCACTACTCTCTAGCACTTTTTCCTGTAGTAGAAGAGCCAAGTCTGTTAGTAATTTTTATAAAAGAAACGGGACTAAGAAGCCTTTGGCAGATATAGGCCTTTGTGCCTTCATGGCACACAGAATATTCTTAAGGTAGAAATCATTCATTGCCTCATTACAGATCAGACAAAGTAAACATTATTTGTAAGTGGTGTTTTGTGCCAAAAAAATTCTTATTTTTTCACAACTTTCTCTAAAGGATAAGGTTTAATTCTTTCCTCAGAAATAGAAGAGGCTAATCATTTATATAACACCTTACCTAATAAAATGATTTCTCTACCCAACTTATGTTGAGGTTTAAACTTAGTAGTTGTTTCTGTCACCAAGAAAAGAGATAATTGAGCATCCTGAGGATTATGACAGAAGACTTAAAGCTGTGAGACTTCTATGCTGTTTTACAGGCAGGGGGTATGTTATTCTTAAAGAGAAATGTGTGGGCTATTTCTTAAGGAATACATGGGAATCTATGAGTTTAAGATGTTTAATGAATCAATACAGAGTTTCCCATCACATAACTAACTCATTGTTATTTCTCAGTCTGAGACTAGATTTTCACATAAAGCAGTGTTTTTGATTCTGCTTAATCTTTGGAGCACTGGTACTTTAATCATTAAACCTTTGGCTGGTTTTCAGATTGTATGATCTCTAGATGCTATTAAGGCATGTTACGCTACCAAGGAAGTCTTCTAATATACTCACTAGTTTTAAATTACTATCCATTTGCTGTTGCCCTTTGATAACCTTTCACCAAAGCATCAAATGTCTTTAGCAGGAGCTCTTGACTACACTATTGTTTATATTCAACATTACCCTCTAGGTCTCAACATGGATATAAATTGTCCTCCTGTATTTGTACTTGTTGTGCCAGGAAAATGCTAGTGATCCACAAATACACACACATGAGCCAATCTGATGCAACTCACAGCAGGGACTTTATTCTATTCGAGCTAGCTCCCCCACCCCGAAGCACCACCTTCACACAGGACAGATTTGGTTGTGGGGGAGCCCAGAATTACTATTGAGGCAAGGCTTTATAGTAAGAAGTAAGCAGGGAATATGTGTGGAAGCATCTAAATTGGAAAGCTCCTGTATCCTTTAACATAATTGGCTGGTGCTGAGAGTCATATCATAAACTTAACTTCTGCTCCCCTCTGCATTGGTAGTCATTAGGCAAGGGGTGAGTTTCTAACCTGGAGTGCAGGTTTGTTGAAGGAATAACCAGGAGACACTGGTCTTGTTGAGGGTGTAACCTGGAAACTCTGCTCTTGCTCTGCTCCTGGAAACTCAGTCTCTAGGGTATTACCCTAGAGACTGGAGCTAGGCTCAGTTTATGAGGGGGAGCAACTTGGAAACTAATGCTAGATTCCAGCTTGTTAGTCTACCTCAGTTCAAACTTAGGTCAGGTTCTCTCAAATGGAGTCTGAATTTAAAAGCTTTGGCATCTCATGCTCAATGATTTATCAACCCAGTTTACCACCATTTCTCTCTAGTGTAATACTGACTAGAAGTGGCTAAACTCTGAATTCTGCCTAATATTTGTGTAACTCATCATAGTGCTAATAATTGAAGGTTGCTTTCCCTGGGAAACAAGATCTGAGAAAAATAATATGCAAGAATTTTTCTGTAGAGTACTTGACAAGTTTTAAAAGTCTTGAAATAAGACATAACCAGGAAGAGAAGACTAATTTTTCAATTAAGGAAAGGAACATCTAAATCTACAAGAATCTCTAAATCTGTGGGAGTCCTTCAGTGCTGTCTTGACTATCAAGAGACTGGGCTTCATATTCCTTCCATTGTCATGGAATTCAAGTTGTCAATGGAAAGGAGAAATTACCTGAAGCTAAGTAGATCTCCTAGCATGGGAAAATACACAAAAAGAACTGTCATTTGAGGGAACGTAGCCAATGTTATTCTGAGAAGCTCGATTATGGTCGCATC
Source organism: Mastomys coucha (assembly GCF_008632895.1). Classification (NCBI taxonomy): domain Eukaryota; kingdom Metazoa; phylum Chordata; class Mammalia; order Rodentia; family Muridae; genus Mastomys; species Mastomys coucha. Next base: position 81,352,788 of record NW_022196894.1, read on the forward strand.
TTTTATTCTTGAAGGAGAGTCTAGGTGGTACATCACCATGATAAATTAGGAAGTTTAGAAAGTAGTTAGTGTTTTCTAGTATTTGCAGCCACATTCAAAAGAATGAAAAATAAGGGCATACCAAACTATGGCAGATAGACATGATATCCTCGGGCATATTTTTTTCAGGCTTTGTATGATTTCAAGACATTTGGAATAACTTCTACACTCTAGAAAGGTTCCACATTCATTTCATAAATGAGAGTAGATTTCAAAGCTTCACTACATATTTAACAGTACAGGAAATGCATTCTGGTGTCAATTACCCATAGTTAGGCCTAATGTGTCAGGTTAAGGTCATAGTACTATGCATAACTATAATTAGGAGGCTGTCCATAAACTCAAAGCACTTAGAATCAGCCTCTACCAAACTAAAAGCAAATTTGAGGATTCTTATTTTGCCTTTAGATTCAATAATTACTTAGAGAAATCATAGATTTCAGGAGCATGCTTGTGGGGCCTAGGTGTCTCGCTGTTGCAGCCTGGATCTCTCTCCTGCTGATGGCTGAGGCCTGTGGCTTGAGTGGTGGGTTAGTTAAAAAGGAGGCAATGTATAAATGAGGTATTTTATTGTAGGAAGGAGAAAATAGACCAGTCAAGTAGAGAGAAGGAAAGGAGAGGAAGAAGAGGAGAAGAGAAGGAGAAAGAGAGAAAGGAGAAGAAAGCAAGAGAGCAAGAAGGCAAGAGAAGAGAACAAAGAGCAGAAAAAGAGAGGATGAAAGCAAGAAAGAAGACAAAGAGCAAGAGAGAGGAGGAAGAGGGCAAGAGAGCAAGAGCAAGAGAGGAAGAAAAGAAGCAAGAGAAGAAGGAGGGGGAAAAATGCCCCTTTTATTGCATGGTTATCTGTCTTTGGGGCAAGGCATGCCTGGCTGTGGTCAGATCACTGGGGGTAGGGTCCATCTAGAATGCTGGGAGCTTGGGGCATTGTCTGCCTGATAGAACACCCATCTCCTGCAAGGGGCAGCTGTGAGGGGTTGTGACTGAAACAGGAGCCAAAGACTCAGGAGTTATAGCCGAGCTCCCTCCTCCCTCTGCAGGTAGAAACTGCTCACTGAGGCTCCAGGGCTCAAGGCCAATTACTCAACTGAGTCTAAGTGCCTGAACAGACCACTGACCCACACATACTATATTCGTAATTCTGGTTTTATTGTAACACAGATGACCCAAATACAAAACCTAGAAGAAATACATCCAGTTATTATAATCCAGGATCCTGAACCTGCAGAATCCAGAAATTTCACTTTTCTAGCACACAGATGTTCAATGATGAACAGAGTACTACCAACAAGTCATTTGGAATACTATGGTTGATTCTATATTTAATTTATAGGATTTACATCTGCACTCTGGTTTAAAGGCACACCTTGACTGAACCTAGCATAAAATATAAAACATTATAATTGGGTGATGTGATGGTTTGTATATGCTCAGCCCAGGGAGTGCCGCTATTAGAAGGCGTGGCCCTGTTGGAGTAGGTGTGTCACTGTGGGTATGGGCTATAAGACCCTCACCCTAAGTGCCAGGAGATAAAGATGTAGAGCTCTCAGCTCTACCTACACCATGATTGCTTGGATATTGTCATGCTCTCACCTTTTGATAATATACTAAACCTCTAAACCTGTAAGCCAGCCCCAAATATATGTTGTCCTTTATAAAACTTACCTTGGTCATGGTGTCTGTTCATAGCAGTAAAACCCTAACTAAGACAGGTGATAAAATGGAATGGTATAAACTTCCAAATAATAGAGGTTACCAAAGCCCAGTGAGAAATCATTTGCTAAATGAAACCCCCAGTGCTGGAAATGGGTAACAACTAATCAAATTGTTGCACTAGGGAAGCCTAATAGGAACCCCCAAACAATCGGGCTATTGCCAACACTATTGGTTTCTCCTCATAAACAGATTACAAGGCTCTATTGCTAAAGAAAACATCTACATAATAAACTGAATATGGAAAAATAGAACTGGTACCTAAAGTGATTATTTTTCTTGACTAATATTCATGGTACTAAAAGGTACTTTTAACACTCACAGAGAACAAAGGTGAACACCAACACAGCTGCAATTCCATTGATTTACCATGGTGATGCACCTGCAAGATATGGTAGTACAACAACAGTGAGAACTTCTTAGAATGATGAACTGATATTGATTGGATTTAAGGTCCACTGAATGAGATAGAACATACCTGACACTGTGCATGTGGCCAAGAACCTGAGAATGGATGGAATATAGACCTAGGGCAAAACAAATTCTACTGTTCTACTAAACAAACAAGCAAACAAAACAGAGCAATAAAATAACCTTTTTTAAAAAAAATCATTGTATTTGCTTATATTTCAAATGATTTACCCTTCCTGGTTACCCCTCTGCAAACTCCTCTTCCATGCCCCATCTCCCCTTACCCCTTTGCCTCTATGAGGGTGCTTCTCCACCCTCTCACACACTCCTACCTCACTGCTCTAGCATCCCCCTATGCTGGGGCATCAAGTCTCCACAGGACCAAGTGCCTCCTCTCCCATTGATGTCAGATAAGGCAGTCCTCTGCTACATATGTATCTTGGGCCATGGATTCCTTCATGTATACTCTTTGGTTGGTAGTTTAGTCTCTGGATGGTCTGATTAGTTAATATTGTTCTTTCTATGGGGAACATTATCCCCTTCAGTTCCTTCAGGCATTCTTCTAGCTCTTCCATTGGGGTCCCTGTGCTCAGTCTGATGGTTGGCTGTAAGTATCTATATCTGTATTGGTCAGTTGTTGGTAGAACTTCTCAGGGAACAACTATACCAGGCTCCTGTCAGCAAGTGTTTCTTGGCATCAGTGATAGTGTTGAGATTTGGTGTCTGCAGATGGTATGGATCCCTAGGTGAGGCAACCTCTGGATCACTCTTCCTTCAGTCTCTGCTCCCTTTTTTGTCCCTGTCTTTCCTTTAGACAGGAACGTTTCTGGGTAAGCAATTTAGAGATAGATGAAAATAACTCTTAATAACATTGTTCTAAACTCATAGATCAGTGTCTTACCCACTAACATCAGAGAAGCTTCCTTCTACAGTAGATGGAACAAATCCTGAGACCTACAACTGAATAATGTGCCGAGGTGAGGGACCTTCTAGCACTAAGTCCTTCATGGGATGTCTCCATCAAACCTCTCACCTCAGGGCTCAAGGAACTTTGAGGAAGAGGAGCAGAGAGGTTGTAAGAGTCAGTGGTGTCCAGATTCACATAGGAACTCACAGAGACCATGGCAGCATGTACAGAGCCTGCACGGGTCTAAGCCAGATAGATGAAGGTCTCAGTGCTGAAAGGAAAAGTAAGCATAAGACCCAACCCCTATCCCAGAAGCTATGTCCAATTGCTTACCACTCACAAAGGGAAAATTAGTTTTCTCCAACAGAGTCTCACCAGGTGTGGAAACCATACAAAACTGTAGACTTTAGCCCAGCAGTCAATAGCCTATGCAAAACTAATTCAACAGAATTTTGAAGGTATTGTTGTGTCATAGTTTTTTGATCTGGGCATTATTTTTTTCTACTATAGGACTTTTTCTCGTATATTACATTTTCCAATTTTATGTCTTTAGGGAAATTCTGAGTGAGCAAATGTATGTATCTCAACCTCAGTATGTGTTTCTTTTTTGGGAATGGCTCCATTTATTTTCCGTTGGTTTGGGGTTTTTATCCTATTCTGCTTTTTATTAAGGAACTTTTTAGTAACAAATTCAGTAGTGGTCTGCTAATAATCAGTCATGCATGTTATATAAATCACAGTAACACAAGTACCAGATATGGTCTTTCATCTTGGAGTGTTCATATGCTTGATTCAATAAATCTAAAATGTACCTTTTGTATAATCTAATACAACAAAATTATGGGAGTATGAAAATATTTATCCATGAGTTACTGAACGTAATAATAATGGTAACTATAATTTAGAAAAAAAAGTAATACTTTGTAAAGTATGCTAAGCTAAGCCATATAATATGCAATTAGAAACAAATGCAAGGTAGGTAAGATATAATGAATGTCATTTATAGAACAATAACAAACCAGACATGTTTCTCTCATAAGAAAAGAAAATGAGAGAAATGTTGGTTAAGGCTATAAAACTTAATACAAAAATAAAAAACTGTAACTTTAAATGTTCTTAGTAGAATTAAGGAAGAAAATAAACAGTTTTTTATAAAGTTTGTCCCTGTCGTGAAAATATTTTAATCTTTGGAATTCATGCTGCCTTAGTTTCAGAGTCATAACAAGGCCACGGTCTTGAACCAACCATGATAAGCTGATTGATTAATAGGTATGTTCTTCCTCCAGGTAGGCATGCCATTTCCCTGATTCTAATACTATTTACCTTGGTATGAAAATTCAAATAAATTATTTTATGAAAACTCCCCGAAACATAAATCTTTGCTTAGCTACTTTTATTTTTTTGTCCTGAGAATTTCTTAAGAACATAATAACATTTTGAAGGTTTGCTGTGTTTTTGACTATTTCCTAGGCTGAAGCAAGATAATATAGCAGAAACAGTTTTGGTTAGCATTCACCAAAAACACTGGAGTCCTTTCCTGAAGTATATTTGAATACTGGATGTAAGAAGTCACACAGACACACTAAAAGGATAAGATATTTTATTATTTTAATTCAATCTATTGAAGGGACTAAAAGGATAATAGCTCAGATTCTTTAATATGCATAAAAACATGACTGAATGTAAATTACAGGAGAGAACAAAGAACCTAAAAATTAATCCATTATTGACCAAGATGTTAAGAGCGTAGCATAGAGAGAAATATTCTCTTTCAATAATGCTGCTGGCAAAACTAAAGACAAAGAAACAAAACTGGGAAACTAGATTCCTGTTTTGAACCAAGCAGAAAAATAACTCAAAATGGATCACACACCTAAACACCAAATGAAAACTATGAAATTGCTACAAGAAAATATAAATGGAACATTTTTGACACATTGGTGTAGACAGTGATTTTTATTTTAAAGCTGGGACTCTAAAACAACAAGAATAAATCAGAGAAATAAAATTGTGTCCAACTAAGCAGCTTCTGAAGAGGAATTGAAATAACAGAATTGGGGGCAACCTAGAAACAGAGAAAGTATTTGTAACTACTCATCTCACAAAGTTTCAACATACAGAAAACACCAAGAAGTCAAAGGGCTGAACACTAAAAATATATACAGTTAAAATAGTTGAATAACCCCTCAAAAAACCATACAAATGTCCAAATATACATAAAATCCATTGATCAGCAGAAAATGCTATTCAAAACCATATTACCCCCTTTTACCCTTTTAGTTTTTAGTTACAATATCCTCCAAAACAAAAAAACAGAACAAAAAAAAAAAAACAAAAAAAAAAAACAAGGAAGGGAGAAGAAAATCTTGCAGTGTGAAGGAGAGAACCAACTCCTGAAAGCTGTTCTCTGACTCCTATAAGAGAAGCCATTACTTTAGCATACACACATTGATACAGGCACACTACAAACACACACACACACACACACACACACACACACACACACACACACACACACTGATAATGTTATTAAAAACGACCAGAACACAACAAATACTGCTAACAATAGGAGAGAAAATTCAACTCTTGCACCCTAGAAATGGGAATCTAAATTCCAGCTGATATTATAACAATATTCAACAATAAGAACAACAACAATAATAATCAAATAAAATGTAAATTTCTACAGTCTAAACTTTATTAACAATTGAATATTGAATTACCATTGCATGTAGCAATTCCATTACTGGGTACATTTATTAAGGAGTTAATCTCACTATTGCAAAAAATACTACACTCCGTGATTACTTCAGCACAGTTTCAAATACCTAAATTTGGAAATTTAACCACCTGCCCTGTAGTTGCTGAATAGATAAACTACTAAGAATATCAAACAAATTATCTCCCGATTCTTTCATCTTAAATTATAAGCAATTTCAAGACATTTTAGCAGATCATTTTATCAGAAAAATCCCAAGAGTTAAACAATAAGATAAAATATACTGGGGCTAAAGAACTGGCTCAGCGGTTAAGAGCACTGACTGCTCTTCCAAAGTACACAGGTTCAATTCCCAGCCATCACATGGTAGCTTACAACTATCTGTAATGGGATCTGACATCCTTTTCTCTTGTGTAGAGTGTACTCTTATACATTAATATAAATAAATAAATCTTTTTAAAAACAGGTAAAATATACCTTTAGATGATTTTAATGGTCTAAATAAGGGTCATTTCATTATTTAGATAATATAATAGCAACAGTTTAAAATTATTACATGATATCCTCATAATTTTTTAAAAAATTTGTTTAAACAACAGACATAACAAAATTTTTGAAGAACTAAATTAATTTCTCCTAATATTTACTAATTGAAAGTATCTTGGCTGGGTATAAATTAAAAGACAATATTTTTTTTAAATATTTGCACTTTTAGAGTTTGACTTTAAGTAAGGGATATATTTGTCAGTTCCTTATCAACAAATATTCTGAAGTGTTTTCTTATTTTGTCAATTTCTTTAACCTTTAAATATTTGCCACAATTTGATAGACCCATGATGGTTAAAAGAGAAAAGCAGTGCAAGTTATGTCCTGTATATGGAAATGCCAAAGATGTTGTTCCATAGAGATAGCACAGCAGATAACATCTGTCATAAGGCTGGAGATCTAAGTTTGAGGCCAAGAAAGAACGTGGTGAAAGGAGCGAACCCACTATCATGCATTGTCTTCTGACTTACACACCCACACTGTGGCACCTGAGTTTACACACAAAATGAAGAAACAAAATTATAAAAATGTAAACACTGATTCAATAGAAGGTTTGAAAGAATAGTTAAGTTAGCATGGGCAGCTAGTCCATAATCAGCTCCTAAAACTTTTCATCTCATTATTGCTTTCCAAGATCAATAAATTGGCTAAAACTCCTAAAGACCTAGATGGCCCTCAAATAACAGCCCATAGACTATTCTTTAATAAATCTGCACACTTTCACCTAATGTCCATTTAGCAAATACTCTCTGCTGTCCCTCTTATGCTGCACTTTCATGGTGTGGGAGGGAGACATCTCTGTAGACAGAGAACTGTACTCTAACACAACCATTCTGAAAGGGAGCAAAACAGGGAACAGGGGCTTTAGATGTAGCCAGTATCCTCTCAATATACACACAAGTAAGAGTCTAAGAGAAGCCAACAGAATTAGGCCCTCAAGAAAAGGAGCTTTCTCAGAGGGAGGGGCACAACACAAGTCAATAGGAATAAAAAGGAAGATGCAATACCAAAGGGACATGTGTGGTTTGGCATACGCCTAATGTGAAGGGCTACTGCCAGTGCAATCCAATTCTTAATTAGACAGTATTCATTCTAGGGACTTAATGAATAAGTTATGAAACTGCATGGAAAATGCAAACAACAGAACAGTGAGAGGAACTGGAGTACAAGTGCGTCGAAATCTCCCTACATACATTCCTGGAAAATCTGATGTTTTGCCATGATTTAGCATAATAATAGTTACACCATAGAAGCCTACTAAAGACATGAAACTAAAGGGAAATAGAAAATGCTTTCTTTGACAAACTTCAAAAGGAAGAAACATAGGAAATGAAAAGGCACAGGCTCTGCCTGAAGATGTCATGTTGCCCTGACCAAAGTTTCATTTTTCAAGTACCAAGAATGATATGCAAAATGGATTCAGGAGGTGGAACAATAAAGTCATGCTGAACTTCTCTCACACAATTACTTTTGTTATGTTCAAAGCAACTGTGTTTGCTGTCAGTGGAAAGAAAATAGGGGACCATTGAAGAGTGAAAAAAAGATAAAATGTGTTCCTAGGAATTACAACATAAGCTGTATGCAAATAGCCCAGCTTTAAAGACCCTCTTCTCTCCCTTGGGACTGCTGATACTTCAATAGTAATCTATAGATTTTTTTTCTCCCCTGCTTTAGAAGCTGAATCAGATTCTTACCTATTAGTTTTTATATAAAGCAACCTACTATCTGGGGTAAAACATCACCATTATACTTAAAATATTTTCCATCCGAAGATAAAACTCATTGTTTTAAAATTAAACCAAAGTACATATAAACAATTGTACTTAGAAATCTAGCCTTTGGAATTAGGCATCAGAGATAGATTATGGTACATGTGGTCACCTGAGTCATAAAATCCATGAATCTTAGACTCTTGCATATGCAAATGTTGTAAAATTTTCAAAGGATGATCTACTTGGCTTCTATCACTATTGTTCTGCTCTTGCTACAGCTGCAACTATTTAATCACAAGCAGTCTTGTCCAGGGCCAAAAATACATCCTTTTTAAAAGTTATCAAACAACAATATAAATGTAAAGAGTGACAATTTAATTACAGTAACATATTCACATGATGGAGCATACGAATTTTTGGTAATCCCTCTAAATGCAATGTTCCCATGCAGAGAACCAGATGCAGGAGGCAGAGGCAGCACTGGTTTTTATATAAAAGTTTAGTTTTAAGATTCTTAAAAGATTACTTTTAAACATAAATAATAAAAGAATTACTCCATTCTTTGTAATTACAAATGCTGCTTGCCAGTAAGAGAACCTGGCTGAGAAAACTACCTTACTTGCTTAAACTTTGTTAATCTATAAGTTGCTTAGTTACAAATGTACGTGGGTTCTTAGGAATAATTTGTTTTCTTTACCTCTCCTGTGTAATGTTGTTTCTTGTAAAGGTATTGAGGAACACAATGTTTTATCCCCAATCATTCATTAGAAGAAAGCTAAACATACTCACATTATAATTTTATACTGCTTGAAAGGTTTTTCTAGGATATGTAAACTATGGAAAAAAGAATAAAGTATGACGGTTAGAATAGTATTCCTTGCATCCATCAACTATGTGTATATATATATGATTGTATGTATGTATGTATATATGTATGTAAGTATGTATGTATGTGTGTAAAGTTTGTCTGGATGTATTTTGGAACTTGCAGCTTGCTCCATGCATCAATTTTGTATATATACATATATATATGTGTGTATATACATGTATATATATATATACATGTATAAATACACATGTATATATGTACATGTGTGTGTGTATGTGTGTGAAATGCAGAAGCCTACTTGCTGGAGCTTTATTCTAACCATTTTTATGTAAATTTGGATATGTCTATTTATATGCATATATATGTATGTATGTATGCACATACATATATATTGGTGTGAATGAAATTATTGGATTCTGCCTCTTGTTTCATCAATTCAGTGTGTGTGTGTGTGTGTGTGTGTGTGTGTGTGTGTGAATTTTCCTTCTTTCCTTCTCTTTCTTGCTGGCCCGAAAGAGTTAAACATGTTCATAGTTTTTCTACTACCCACAGAGAGTGCCAGACCCTCAAAATTCAGCTTTGTTCCCTCAGAGAAAAGTCTGCTGCATAACTTCTCTAACTAAAGGCTGACATAGGCGACAGCCCCTGTAGGCATTTGGATCTACCCGTCAGCCACACTCAACATTGATCCCTCATTGGCTGACTGCCACAGTTTACTCTCTGATGTCAAAGTTGTCTTTGGCATCTAGGTTTGCAGTACCAGACAAAAATTCCCTCCTACTGAGAATGTACCAAGTCCAGTTACACAACTGATAGCTGCCCTCAAGATAATAGTTCTACCTTTACACCACTGGAGACATCCTGACAGGCAGATCACTGTTGTGACACATAGGCCTTTCAACTAGGTAGAAATATTGATTACTTTTCTCCCTTGGCAGTTTGCATAGTGTTTTCTGATACTATGTGTACTGTTGGCATAAGTATGGCTATGACAAAGACCTCAATGACTCAGACCCATGATAATGGCAAGGCCTTCCCCAGGTCAGGCACAGGAGAATGAAATGCCTTCTTCTGCTCTGAGTATAAATGTTGACAGCTTTCTCTTATTTGGTGATTGCATACAGAGACTGTTTCCCTACTCTGTAGGCCTACAGAGACCCTACCTGCCAATATTTGCAATCAAACAAATGAGTACTATATCCTAGCCAACTATATTACCACAAGTTGTACATGACAAGTTGATATTCTCCTTTCAAGGACGATGAACATATTTTCACATTTGAGAGCTCCTAGCTCTGAAGGTGGAAGAGAAAGAGTAAAAGAAAACAAACAGATAGAAGGAAGCCTGCCAAACCACACTCATAACATTCAGGTTTCTAAGGTTAACATCATCAATGGTGAATCATATGACCCAGCCATGGAAATGGTGTTGAATTTTACCTCCTTTGACTAGGACAAATTGGTACCAGCATAGTCGGGTATTCCTGTGACAACCTGACCATGTTTTTGGGAGGACTGTGGAAGGACTTTGGAACTTTGAGCTAGAAGAGCCACTGGTTGTTAAGAACTTTGTGGGATGTTCTGTAGGAGCTTGGAAGATCATGTTGAGAACAGTGCAGAGATGGTGGCCCGACTTGTGAAATTTCAGAGGGAAGATTAAAGACTCTTATCAGGGCCATGTTGTTTTGATTGTGAAGATTCTGTGGTTTTGGTTAGCTGGGGCTGAAGAATCAGCTGTGATTAACAAGATACCAGAACTATTAAAACAAAACTTTGCATTACTAGGCCTATAAATGCTGGTTAGCTGGAGCTAAGAAGTGATTAAGAAGAGACCAGCATTACTGAGGTGACATCTTCTGGGACGTGTGTTCTGAGAGCACAAAGAGGCTGTGTTCCAGAGATAGCCAAGTTTGTTCCTTGTGCTGCAGCAGAACTTGATAATGTGTAAGAGTCACCCAGGTGGTACTGGTTTTGAAGGCATGAAGGGGACATGAAGAGCAGATGAGGCTCAGCACAGTGAGAGGCAACAGAAGGCCATTGGTGAAGGTGCAGCCTCAGTTGCAATTGATGGCTCAAGACTGAACGGATAATGCAGAGTTGAGGCTTGTCACCATGAAGAGAGCCTATGAGAGGCTATTGGTGAAGCCTAGTTACAGCGGAAGACAGTGTTTTAGAGATGCCAGTACCATGAATGACCACCAAGAACAGCAGCAGCAGTGGAGTACAGGCATCTGGAGCCTAGAAGACAAGGTGTGTGCTACAAAGGGCAGAGCTGGAGAAGTGACCGGTTAAGCCCTTAGAGGAGCCCAGAAGATCATGAGTTGTATCCCAGACATTGGTTTTGGTTTTGATTGGGACTGTGCCCTGATATTTTTCCCTCTTGAAGGAAGAATGTATTTTAGTGGAGCCCACAGTTAAGAGACTTTGAATTTTAAAAGATATTGGACATTTTAAATTGATTGAACTTTTAATATGTAAAGACTGTGGGACTTTAGATCTTGGAGATGAATAAGAAAGTAAGGGTGAGTGTGGCAGTCATGCTACTACATGTATGAGTCAGATCTCTCAAATATTTAGGTTCCTAAGGTTGAACTCAGTATGTCAAAGGATTGGAGAAAGCACTCATTGAACATGTATTGCTCTGATAGAGGGCCTGAGTTTAGTTCCTAGCACCCATGCCAGCTCTCAGGCCCCTTTAGTTCTAGCTCAAAGAGATACAATAGCCTCTTTTTCCCTGTGCAGGCAACTGTGTAAAGGTTGCATTCACACATGCACACACACACATACACACACACACACACACATACACACACACATATACATTTCATAAGGCAAAAACAATAAAAATTCTCTTTGAGTTCTTAATCTTGTAAGTACAAACACAACACACATGGACACATTTGTAGTTAAACTGCATTTAAACTCAATGAAAAGTTGAAGGAACATTTCAAGCATGCCCTGGAAGAAAATGATACATAAATCCCTTAGGCAATAACCAGATGATCAATGGTGGCTTTCATCAGGCATAGTTTTAAAAAAAAAGACAAGGAAAAGTCATTTTCTAAATTATGAAATAGGAAAGTTGCAACACTATATCTCAGAGAAGCATGAATATGAAAGGTAAAAGCAAATTAAATACATACGTTTACAGAGAAGCAAAAGAGACTGCATTACTAGGAAAAAAATCAGTTCTTTGTTTTAAAGGATAATGACAACAGATGTTTTCTTATAATTTCATTGAAAAATAAAAATCAGCAGAAATACTAAATAGGTGTTTCATTTTTCTCTGGTTTCCTTTAAAAAATAGACTCATTGAAAATAACAAATGCACTATTGATTTTTAGGTTTTATAGAGCAACCATCCAGCTATGCCATAACTACTGTACAAAACACAGAAGTTGTTTCAATAAAATACCATTAATTCCAAGTAGAAGGTTGTTGCTTAAACAAATGTAGTTTTAATCTTAAAATGGACATTAAAATAAAAGAAATTTGTATACCTTGGGAATATAGCCAGGATTTATCTATGATTTGATATAAAATAAGAGTCTAGATTTTCATAAGCTAGGCCTAAAATTTCCCTATCTGATCACTTATCAGTAATATGACTTTCATCAAATAAGTTAGCCTCCTTTGAAACCAATTATATCAGGTATAAAAAATAATCCCATGGTTGTTTATATAAAGTCAGAAGTCAAAAACATCTTAATATAGTCTCTACAATTCAATAAAAATTTAAGTGTCATCTCCAGTTTTCATCTCTTCTCCATAAAAAAGCATATCACTCCAATATAAATAGTGGTAACTCACACAAATCTTCTTCTATAAGTATATGAATATATTAGAAAAATAATGACACAGAAAGAAGTACTCGAGACTACAGATAGGTTGTTGACTGATATATCAGATGAAAGGGCATGAGATATTTTGTGAGCATGTCATTTAAATGGGTTTCAAAGCCTATAAACAGTCTAAAGAGGTGAAAGTATTCTCTTACAGAATATGGCATGTGCAGAGGAACTGGGAAAAGAAGCAAGAGATATAAGATCTGCTCACCCATGAGCTGTGAGTAAATGAGAAGATGCAGTCATTAAAAGTCTACCAATCAAAAAAGCCCAGGACCAGATGGGTTTAGTGTAGAATTCTATCAGACCTTCAAAGAAGACCAAATACCAATATTCTTCAAACAATTCTACAATATAGAAACAGAGGAACACTACTCAATTTGTTCTATGAAGCCGCATTTACACTGATAACAAAACCACATAAACACCCAACAAAGAAAGAAAACTCCAGACCAATTTCTCTTATGAATCTTGATGCAAACATACCCAATAAAATTTGCAAACCAAATCCAAGAACACATCAAAACAATCATTCATCATAATCAAGTAGGTTGTATCCCAGAGATGCAGGAATGGTTCAATATATGGAAATCCATCAATGTAATCCACTATATAAACAAACTCAAAAAAAAAAAGGCACATGATCATTTCATTAGATGCTGAAAAAGCATTTGACAGAATTCAACATCCTCTCATATTAATTCTTGGAAAGATCAGGAAATCAATGCCCATACCTAAACATAGTAAAAGCAATATACAGCAAACCAGTAGCCAACATCAAACTAAATGGAGAAATCCTACTAAAATTGGGGACTTGACAAGGCTGCTCTCTATCTATTCAATATTAATACTTGAAGTTCTAGCTAGAGCAATTAGACAACAAAAGGAGGTCAAACAGATACAAATTTGGAAAGGAAGAAGTCAAAATATCACTATTTGCAGATGATATGATAATATAATTAAGTGACTCTAAAAATTCTACCAGAGAACTCCTAGAACTTATACACAGCATCAGCAAATTGTTTGGATATAAAATTAAATCAAACAAGTCAGCGGCCTTCCTGTACTCAAAGGATAAATGGGTTGAGAAAGAAATTAGGGAAATGACACCATTCACAATAGTCATAAACAATATAAAATGTCTTGGTTTGACCCTAACCAAACAAGTGAAAGATTTGTATGACTACAACTTCAAGACTCTGAAGATAGAAATTGAATAATACCACAGAAGATGGAAAGATCTCCCATGCTTGGGGATTGGCAGAATTAATATAGTAAAAATGGCCATGTTGCCAGAAGTAATCTACAGATTCAATGTAATCCCCATCAAAATTCCAACTCAATTCTTCATAGAGTAAGAAAGAACAATTTATAAATTCATTTGGAATAACAAAAAAAAAGGATAGCAAAAACTCTTCTCAACAATAAAAGAACTTCTGAGAGAATAACCATCCCTTACTACAGAGCAATAGTGATAAAAACTGTATGGTATTCGTACAGTGACAGGCAGGTAGATCAATGGAATAGAATTGAAGACCCAGAAATGAACCCACACACCTATAGTCTCTTGATCTTTTACAAAGGAGCTAAAATCATTCAGTGGTAAAAAGACAGCATTTCCAACAAATAGAGCTTGTTCAACTGGAGATCAGCATATAGAAGAATGCAAATTGATCCATTCTTATCTCCTTGTACAAAGCTCAAGTAGTCCAAGTGGATCAAGGACCTCCACCTAAAACCAGATATATTGAATCTAATAGAAGAGAAAGTGGGGAAAAGCCTTGAATACATGGTCACAGAGGGAAATTTTCTGAACAGAACACCAATGGCTTATGCTCTAAGATTAAGAACAGACAAATGGGATCTCATAAAATTGCAAAGCTTCTATAAGGCAAAGGACATTGTCAATGAGGCAAAATGGCAACCAACAACTTGGAGAAAAATCTTTACTAACTCTACATGCAATAGAGGTCTAATATCCAATATATTCAAAGAACTCAAGAAGTTAGACTTCAGAGAACCAAATAACCCTATTAAAAAATGAAGAACAGAACAAAACAGAGAATTCTCAACTAAGGAAAATTGAATGGCTGAGAAGCACCTAAAGAAATGTTCAACATCCTTAGTCATCAGGGAAATGCAAATCAAAACAACTCTGAGATTCAACCTCACACCAGTCAGAATGACTAAGATCAAAAACTCAGGTGACAGCAGATGCTGGCAAGGTTGTGGAGAAAGAGGAACACTGGTCCTTTTTGGTGGGAATACAAGCTGGTACAACCACTCTGCAAATCAGTTTGGCAGTTCCTCAGAAAATTGGGCATAGTACTGCCTGAGGGCCCAGCTATACCACTCCTGGGCATATACCCAGAAGATGCTCCAACATGTAATAAGGACACATGCTCTACTATGTTCAGAGCAGTCTTTTTTATAATAGCCAGAAGTTGGAAAGAACCCACATGTCCCTCAACTGAGGAATGGATACAGAAAATGTGGTATATTTACACAATGGGGTACTACTCAGCTATTAAAAACAATGAATTTATGAAATTCTTAGAGAAATGGATGGATCTGGAGAATATCATCCTGAGTGAGGTAACCCAATCACAAAAGAACACACATGGTGTTATGCACTCACTAATAAGTTTATATTAGCCCAAGAGGTTGGAATAACCAAGATACAATTCACAGACCATATAAAGCTCAAGAAGTGGGAAAACCAAAGTGTGGATGCTTTAGTGTTTCTTAGGAGGGGGACCAAAATACAGGAGGAAATATGGAAACAAAATATATAGCAGATACTGAAGGAAAGGCCATCCAGAGACTTCCCACCTGGGGATCCATCTCAAATAGAGTTGCCAAACTCAGGCACTATTAGAGATGCCAAGAAGTCCTTGCTGAAGGAAGCCTGATATGGCTGTCCCCTGAGAGGCTCTTCCAGAGCCTGACAAATACAGAGGCAGATATTCTCAGCCAACCATTGGACTGAGCACTGGGTCTCCGATGGAGGAGTTGGAGAAGGTACTGAAAAAGCTGAGGGGGTTTACAGCCTCATGGAAGGAGCAACTGTGTCAACTGGCCAGACCCCCCAGAGCTCCTGGGGTCTGTACCACCAACCAAAGAGTATACATGGAGGGACCCATGGCTCCAGCCTCATATGTGGCAGAGGATGGCATTGTTGGACATCAGTGGGAGGAGTTACCCTTGGCTCTGAAGGGGTTCGATGCCACAATGTATGGGATTGCCAGAGGAGGGGGAGGCAGGAGTGGGTGGGTTGGTGGGGGAGCACCCTCATAGAGGCAGGGGGAGGGAGCATGAGATGGGGGTTTCCAGAGAGGAGACCTGGAAAGGGGATAGCATTTGAAATGTAAATAAAGAAAATGTCCAATAAAAGAAAATTAAAAATTAAAAAAATGTTAGCTGTGTTTTAAAACTAGCTATAAATAATGATAAAATAAATACATATAATATGTAATAAATATGACTGACTTGGATCTCATCCCTGGAGGGTGAGTGGGCTGACAGAGGGCCAAGCAACATATCCCAGGACATTTAAGAGAAAGGCAAAACTCACTCAGAGGAAGACGGCAAGTTCTGTGATATAAAGGATATGGTTGTTTGGAGACTTGAAAGGAGGTTAAAAGACTGCAAAGTCTACAAAGCAACATATTTTGATGTGTTTGCATGTAACATTTTTGTGTGTACATATACCTATCGACAGAGGAGCTAAGATGCAAGTTAATAATGTGAGCCAGGTGTGATTACATATGCCTTTAATCCCAGCAGTTGGAACCAAGAGGCAGGAGGATTGCTGTGATTTTAGGGCCAGTCTGAGACATCCAAGACTACAAGGATAGGAGTGAGTAAATATTTAAAACTTTAGCCAATTATAATTATATAAGCCAAGATTTTTTTGACATTTTACAGTTGCATTCATCTTTGCATATTTACTGTAAATTTCTCTATATAGTCAACCTTATTGACTAGTCAGGTGTGGGACATGATAATGATTAAACAAGGACAATAAAAATGAAAATATGTGTAATATAAATATTCATATATCATTTACATTGTAGAAGGCATTTTAAGCAAAATAGAGGTGACAACACATGGGGAAATGGGTGAAGATTGCATATCAACACTGTGCCATTATATAGGAAGGATCTGAATCATTTGTTAGTTTGGGGTTCTATTCCTAGTCCTGGTTACTAAATTAATACAATTAAATTAGATTTTAAAATGTCTTCTTGATTGACTTTTGGCAACATAATGGGAAAAAAATGTATGAATGTAGTGTCTTAGTCTTACCATTGCTAGGATGATGCATCATGACAAAAAAAAAAAAAAAATGAGTAGCTTATTGGGCTTCCATGCTTATTTTTCAGGTCATAGCCCATCATCAAAGGAAGGTAAGTGTAGTGGCTATTCCTGGTTGTCAACTTGACTATATCTGAAATGAACTACAATCCAGAATTAGAAGACTCACTTGGCCCTAATCTGGAGGCTGAGAGATAACAAGTTTCCGACCTGAATCTTGGCATGGAGATCTTGAGGTATAGTGACTACGAATCCCAGAGGATTAAGATAGAAAGATCTATGAGTTCAAGATCATCTGGGATTGAAGGTGTGGTGGCATAGTGGCTATGAATCCTAGAGATTAAGACTGGAAGATCTACGAGTTCAATCAGAGTTACCACACCTTTAACCCGGGCCACACCTTTTGCTGGAGACCTATATAAGGAAGAAGGAAAGCTTGCTCTTTTTCAATTGCTTGCCTTGTGGGACTGAGCAACTGCTGGATCCTCGGACTTCCATTCACAGCTGCTGCCGACCATTGTTGGGAGTGGGTTGTTGGGAGTTGGACTACAGGTTGTAAGTCTGCAATAAATTCCTTTACTACATAGAGACTACCATAACTTCTGTGACTCTAAAGAATCCTGTCTAATACAGTAAGATAAGACAAGAACTCAAGCAGAGCTGGAACCTAGAGGCCATGCCCTGTTTACTGGCTTTTTCCAAATGTCTTGCTTAGCCTGCTTTGTCATAAAACCCAGGACTACCAGCTCAGGGATAGACATAACTACCATGAGCTGAACTCTCCCCCATCACAAAGTAAGAAAATTCCCTGCAGACTTGCTTACAGCATGGTCTAACTGAGGCATTTTGTCAATCAAAGATCTCTCCACTTCCAGTGACTCTAGCTTGTGTCAAGTTGACATAAAACTGTCCAGACCAAAAAGTAAGGGTAAAGGAGAAATAAAAGCCAAATAGAAAATGGTTTTCTGCCAGCTGGAAATAGGAACAAGGAGCTAGTTGCAATGCATTATCCTATTACACGGTCAATACATATATTTTTCTTTGGCTGTATTTGTCTTCTATAATTTATACTGTAAGAAAAAATAAAATTAATCAAAATTAATCATGTTTTTAGATAAAATATGATTTAGATGTAAATAAATTAGTGAAACAAATAGAGTTTTATGCACTAAATCAATTTACACAGGTCTCCAGAAGACAAAACTATTCAAGAATTTAATTTATGACAAAAGTGAGATGTAATGTTGACACAGATACAAAGGAAAAAAGTAAAATCATATTCCCATACTTCTTACAAGAGAATAAAAAGGATCAAAACACAAACATAAAATCTCTTGTATCTAAGTAACCTTCAATTTGACTGGCAATTTAACAGAGCAAATAAAAGGTACTCTTCAAGTTATTATCTTAATATAATTAGCTAGAAAATTAAATTATTCCACATTTGCATAACAAAATTTACTGTCTGCAATTAACTAACCTTTTAAAAATTTGTTTATAATTTCCACCTGTCAACATATCTCGAAAATGTCAAGGTAGCAAGTGTTAACACATAATCAGCTCTGTGAATGTGTATGCTCTGGTAAGCCTTAGGTGGATAAAATGGTCAAGTCCTAAGTTACTTAAAGGATTGTCATCTCATCATCATCGTTAGACTAAAAACATATGGACACAGTTTATATATCAATGCTAACTGATAACAAAATCACAAGACATCATTCTGAATGCACTAATCAGCTAAAGCCATCTATCCAATTAATGATGTTTAGAGTTCCTTTGCATTTTGTAGCACTGAAATTCATACAGTAAAAACTAAATTTGAAAAACTAACTACTTGCTTTAAATATACAATTGTAAGTCAATAACAGTGTACATATATTTGTTGCTGTTATTCTGTAGGATTTCAGAGTTTGGTTTTATTATATTCAATATTACTAGATATTTAAATCTTTGACGGGTTTTTAAGGACTTCAAATTGATTTTTCCGAATGTAGGTCACTTAGAGTATCATATGCTTCCAAACATGTCATTCTATTTAAAAATCTGGGATTCCTTTTAATTTGACTAGAGCACCTAATTCCCTTCCAGGGATCCTTTGTTCATTAATTAGAGTATTTTATTCTAACATAAATACTCTAGCATATTGATATACGGGTAAATAAGTAAAGTGTATGTCTTTTGTCAGTTGTAAAACCATGAGCCATCTTATGATGTGGAATTTGTCTATTTTTGTATCTAAATTTTGTCAATAAAATGATATCAGAAGTAGTATTTTAGATAAAGATACATCTGGATGAATTGTATGGCTTTGGTTTTTATGCCTGAAGGCCTAGAGAGATGGATCGCTGGTAAAAGAAACACACTGCTCTTTCATAGGATTTGAGTTCAGCTCCAAGCATCCTTCTTCTGACCACCATGGTCACCTTAATACACATGATATCCACTCATAAAGGCACACTCATACATATAAGGAAATAGTGTTTAAAATCCTATTTTTAAAATTGGAGATTCAATAGAGCAGAAATGGTTTTCTTTATATCATGATTCAGAAAATGTAAAGGGACTACAAGGAGAAACATTACATAATTTTTTAAAAACATGAATAGTCACTGCATTTATTTCAATTCAGAAACTTGAATTTATCTATTAAAATTCACTTGTTTTCACTTCAGCAAATTAGCTGGATATAAAATTAACTCAAGCAAATCAGAGGCTTTTCTATACACAAAGGATAAACAGGCACAGAAAGAAATTAGGGAAAAAACACCTTTCACAATAGTTACAAATAATATAAAATACCTCGGTGTAACTCTAACTAAGCAAGTAAAAG
>NW_022196894.1:81373597-81424275 GCF_008632895.1 Mastomys coucha
TGTGCCCCAGTGTAGGGGAATGCCAGGGCCAATAAGTGGGAGAGGGTGGGGTGGCAGGCATGGGGCAGGGAGGCAACAGGGGTTTGTTGTTGGTTTTGTTTGTTTCTTTGTTTCTTGGAGGGGAAACTGGGAAATGAGAAATTTACATGTAAATAAAGAAAATATCTAATAAAGAATTCACTTGTTTTCTTGTACTTCTTTCCCCTAAATTTCTCTGAAATCATCTTACACATCTCCAGCTCCACCCTTCTCAGTGTTTGCTGTGATAACATTTTCTAGGGTCAGGTTACTAGGTTAAGGCAATACAACCCATAGCTTTGTGATTAAATTTAATTTTCTTAGAAGTGGACCATGTCTCCTTTTTACTGCAGTAACTTTTAATGACATTCTTGCTATTAAAATATTATATAGTAATAATATTGTAATTTATATTCTTATCAATTTTGCAACTTAAAATTATATAGGTTACAAATGAAAGAAATGATAAAATTTGAATTGCACTCAGATACAGCAAAGCTGACTCTTCTCAGGAGAAAAATCACTGGTCCCTGTCTCACAACATACAGTTTACGCAGGAGGAAAAAATGAACTCTTTGATATTTTATTAATGCAGTTGTTACTGGTCACTTTTATTTGTAAAAGTTTAAAATGAAAGCTATAAACAGGATGACTTGATCAACTAACACTATTAATGTGTACAACGAAAATTCATATCTGCTTCACTTAATGATTTCCACTTCCTAATGCTTTACACATGGAGCAAAGCTAACACTAACACAAGGACGTGACATTATTTAAATCACTGAAATTGGTGAATGTTATTAAAGAATGGCAAAGCCTGAAGGTTTACTTCACACATAATTTCTATGCGATACCCTAATCCTCAATGCATGAAGTATTTTGCATGGCTTTATTCTAAGTTTATACAAAGCAATATAAAAAGAATATGAAATGACCAATTGCAAAGCAGGGGATAAGATAATAATGTATGTAATTTCTTTAAAATGTTACATGCAAAAATATGTACAATCACATGTAAATAAGTAGAAAGATTTAACACAGGGATAATCGAGGTGTTAGGCACCTTCAAAGAAAACTTTAGACTCAGACATTAGAGGCATCAATACAGGTAAAGATATATTTTATCTGTCTTAGTACAACTGCAGATAATTAAACAAAAATTAAATTAAATTCAAATGTGGGCATGTAGTACAATGAGGGTATATGTTTCAATTCTTTTCTTCAAAGAGCAATGTTAAAAATTAGTAAAACAACCAAAAATTTAAAGACACACAATATTTTAAAGGAGTTGAAGAGGAAATGCTTTAACATTTCATAAACTCCCTTATGATTATTCCTTTCATGAAATGTTAACCTATGTTTTTGAATGAGTAGAAGGAATATTTTTAGATACTAGTTCTATCCAAACTTGAGTATAGGGTTGAGATGACTGAAATCAAACTTTCACTGGGAATCTATCTTTAGCTTGAAAAACTATAAATCAATTCTGAAGGAAGGAACATGAAAACATAAACAAAAAATGGCCCTAGATAAGCCATGGAGGAAGTCTTGTCATTATATGTAAATATGTACCATGCCGATGCTGTATACTTCCTGTAGTCAGCTAGTATCTTAGAAGAAAAAAACCCAACTCAGTCTTTGAGAACATTGAAAGGAAATAAAGCTGTGAACTCTAAACAGAGATATGATGTATATTAAAATTTTAATCAGGAGAAATTACTCTGCAGAGAATTCTATATGCAGGAGATGAAACAAACAAAACTGCAGAGAGGAACAGGAGTGTGCCTCACTGAAAGAGTGGCATTCTAGCATGTGCAGAACCCTGGGCACAGTTTTTAAAAAAATTACCTAAAAGTTGTACAGAAGAAATTAAATACAGTATGGAAGCATTGAATGCTTGGCTGGAGAGGCAAAGCTGGAACTGCATGCATTTAAAGCCAACTGCAGTGGACTGACTGTATCCTTCTGAAAATACATATGCTGGAGCAGATTCCTTCCTCTGGAACAATGTTTGGGTCTTTGGTAGGAACCCCGTCTTGGGATGGAAAGCAATGGAACAGTGATTCTAAAGACATCTCCAGTTACAGTTTTAGCGAGTGTAAGATGGAAAGTTTGCAGCCAGGAAAACAGACTTTAGCATATGTTTAATGTTTCCTCTCCTGGTCCTCTTTTTACTTTCTTTAACTATGCACAGAATACATATATACACAGAAAGAGAGATACAGACAAGAACGAGAGAGAAAGATCGAGTCCTAAAGGTCTCTTTAAACTTGGCATATAATAAGATTCTACAGAAAAGCACAAAATGACAGAGAGACAGTTCTAGCTTATATGACTCATGTTGGGGAAAAGGAATTCCTCTTACTGTGCCTGCATCAGAAGGAAAAACGGTGAGACACAGGAGCAAAGGGCAGGCAGAGACTGCCCCTGAAGCTTTCGAAGCTTCTCCAGTTAAAGTATTCGGCATGTCAACACATCTTATTATGGAATGCCATTTCTAAGCCTAGCATTTTGCAAATCTGTTTGCAAATCCTAAAATCCCACATGAAGTTGTTGCCAGCATATATTGCACAAAAACGTGAGAAGGCCATCGTATACTGACTGAAATCCTTCTGTGCCCATGGCAATTACCTGTTTGATCCTACTGCAGCATTTTTAGTGATGTGCGGAGTAATGCAGAGCCAAGCACTTCATGGAGAAAAGGTCCCAGATGACTTATCTAAGTCATTTCTGTCAATCAGTCACTCACCCTGGTCAGTCATTTCCCATTTTTCTAACAAGTGAAATGAAATGCTGACTGTAGGAAGAACCCTTCAAAATGCATGTTTGATGGAGTGTACAGGAGGGAACTGTCAGAGATTTCCTCTACATCTGAAGATCTCTTCTCATTTACCTCCATTTTGCAATCCTAGAATGTCCTATTCTCAAAAATCTACTGATTCCTCCAGCATAATATTGATATTCTTGTCTTTCTGTGTCAGGATTTGTTTAAATGTGAATTTCATACTTACATCACAAGTTCTAAATCTCAGACTCTAACCATGACATATTCTTTTATTTACAAGGCTGTTTACTCTCCCTCACCATACAATGAGCTGTAACTAAATACTTAAGAGTATCCAGTAATGACACACCTCCATCATTTTTTCTGCATCCATGATTCACCTTTTTCCATAAAGAAATACTATTTTGAAAAAAAAAAAAAAAAAAAAAAAAAAAAGAAATACTATTTTGAATTTTGGGGAGCTTTTCATAGAATCTTTTATGACAGACTCATCATTTATAGTCCATAGATTTTCTTCTCATTTTTAGTTTCTTTTTTCCAAAACAGGGTTTCTTTGTGTAGCCCTGGCTGTCCTGGAACTCACTCTGTAGACCAGGCTGGCCTCAAACTCAGAAATACACCTGTCTCTGCCTCCCAAGTGCTGGGCTTAAAGGCATGCGCTACCACTCACCACTTCTTGGCTTCTTCTCATTTTTAACACTTGGTTTTTTGTGTGTTTGGGTTTTTGGTGTGTTTTTGTTTGTTTGCTTTTTTGTGTGTTGTTCGTTTTTGTTCTTTTGGGGTTTTTTTGTTTGTTTGTTTTGTTTTTTGCTTTTCTAGATTTTATACTTTTGGCTTTTTAAAATATATTTTATTGAGAATAGATTTTTTTTCATATTGATTATGGCTTCCCTCTGCATGCCTCTCAGATCATTCCCACTCACCAAAATCTATATCATTTCTCTATCTAATACTAGAAAACAAATAGGCATCTAAAGTTATTATAAAATAATAATAAAATAACTCCAAACAAGAAAAGTGCAAAACACACAAAAAGAGGCAAACAATAAGTATGAGAAGCATGTACAGATGCAGAGATACAAACATTGGAACACACAGAAAACCCATTATATCACTAACAGAAGCCATAACATGTAAACAAAAAAAAAACATAAAAAAACATAATATATAAGCAAAAATCCCAGATGAAGCATTATGAGACAAATAAATAAATAAAAGTTTTAATAATAATAAACCTTCCAAGAATACCACTGAGTTCATTTTGTATTGGTCCTCTTCTGCTGGATGTGGGGCCTGCCCTTAAGTGTGTTTTTTTACCCAACGGGACTCTGTTGGAGAAAATTGATTTTCCATTTATGAGTGGTTATCAACTAGAGATGGTTATGAACTAGAGATACCTTCTAGGTTAGAGACAGGGCTTCTGTCTACTTCCCTCTCAGCACTGATACTCCATCTGTATTGACCTGTGCCCAGTATTGCTCTGACACTCTGTCTGTATTGACCTGTGCCCAGTATTGCTCAGATGGGCACAGACCTAAGACTAGACAGGCCATGGACCTAGGGGAAAGTCAAATACTACTGTTCTTAAAGTGACTTCTAATGGCATTCTGCTATACTCACAGATCAGGGCTTGCTTATTGATCTCCAGGGAAGATTCCACCGGTCATAGATGAAAACACATACAGAGACCCAGAACTGAATAGGCAGAGATCTTGTGTTCTAAAAATTCAATCTTCAAACTTTGAGTCCTAAATGGTATTTCTCCATCAAATCCCTCTATTCAGGGTTCAAGGAACTCTGTGGGGAAAAAGATAAAAAGATTGTAAGAGCCAGTGTGAATGGCAGTCACCAAGGAAACAAGAACACTGCTGTACATAAGAACCCATAGAGACAATAGCAGCACGTACACAGCTTACACCAGTCTCTGTACCACTCACCATAAAACATAGCTTATACTAAGGTTGCTTGCAGTTTTTTTTTTCTTTTCATAAGTAAAACTAAATGAAATTTTACGGCAAAGCAAGTTATCTTTTTATTTCTTTGGAGATCGGAGTTGATGTTTTGCACCTAAAGAAAATATGACATTTTATACAGCAGTAGTTCCTCACTTCTCTAACACAATTGACTATTCAACAACAGTTAAATTCAGTTTGACACTGAGTACCCGAAAGTCACAGATACCTCAGATAAAGGCTCATTTATGCAATGATGCACTGATTTCACATGTTAAAAATAAATGTGGTATCCAGGATATCCATATTTTCTCCCATTTCATAACAAATTCCAGATTTTCCAAAATTTCCATTGCTAACCTTGGATTTACAATGTTCTAAGGCTTAGGACCTAGACTGAGGTGATACTGGCAGGTAGCAAAGTCATTAGGAATCAGGTTTTGTAAGAGGAATTAAATCATCAATGGCATGCTTGTGGAGGATATAATGGGATGCAATTCCTTCAGTCTCTATGCTCCATAGCTGCTGGATGTTCTTGGCATGATGTCATAGCCCAGTACATGAAGCATTGACTGCAAATTCTAAAACTATAAGCCAATTTCAAACTCTCCTCATAAAATTTGAGAACCTCAAGTGTTTTATCACATTGATAAAAAGGTGGCTAACTTGAACCTTCAGATATGATAATCCACCATCACAACACAGAAAAGTGAAAAGAGCATTTTACATAGAACAATAAATTTTGCAACTCAGAAACAGTCAAATGGAACGATGCATAAAGCAAGGCAGAGAGCATGGCTTTCAAGCTGATCTGATTTAGCATTACGCTGAGCTACTAACATGAAAGGCAGTTCTATTGTTTAGGAATATCTTTTGGGAGTGACATTTTTAATCAACTTCTTGCAGCTAGAATAATTGAGAAGTCAATTCACAGAATGGTGCAGAAGCAGAAGAGAGGAGTCAATGGGAGATCATTTTCTTAGCATCTCCACATCTACCAGATGTTTTTCAATATAAGGCACAGATCTATATGTGCAGTTTTGGTAAAATACTGATAGATTTGCATGCATCAAATTCTTTATATGTGCTGTGAGGTAACACTGTATAGTAAAAGATGAATTAGCCAATTTCTGATGCTTGTGTCTCAGGCTACACTGTAGGAACATGATAACTTAGCTAATTCCTACTAATAGGTCAGTAGCGAAGATCTAATAAGGAGGAACTTTCCTATAAATACTATGTTCCTGTTGGCTGACACTTTAACACTCATTTTAAATTGAGCATTAAGGGAATGTTGAATGTTTATTGTATCTCTGCCAATGCTTTGATGCCTGCTGTTGTTACAGTCTTCATGAAAATGTTGCCCCCATGGAAGGCAGGAATTCAATTTTTGTCTGGCAGATTGAGTTTGTGCAGTATGTTCTTAAGTTATTAAAATACTCTATAGCTTTATACATGGGAGGTGGTAAATAAGTCACAATGTGTGGAGAGGTAAGACACACATACAGTGCAATCTCAATTACCAATATGAAATGCCGTGTGAAACTCCAAGTCCAGTTGAATGGCTGGTGACTGGACGAATTTGTGTTTTTGTCTCCTGTAATGCATGTTAACATAAAATAATAATAAGCAAACTGCATAAGCCTGTTCCTAATGTCCATGGAATGTGAGGTGGGAACAAATGCTTTTAAAACAAGAAGTGCAGTCTAAATTTACAGTCACAATCATCGTGTACTAAATACATGACCCACTAACAAAATTAATTATTATCATCAAGAATCAACTGCTTTGTACTGCATATAATTTTAACTGCTTTGTACTGTATATAATTCTACTTCTATGTGCATAGTTTTACATGAGGGAGGATGTAGTAGGGTGTTTCTGGAACATTTGAAATGTAAATAAAGAAAATATCCAATTTAAAATAAAGAGCCGGGCAGTGGTGGTGCATGCCTTTAATCCCAGCACTTGGGAGGTAGATGCAGGTGGATTTCTGAGTTCAAGGCCAGCCTGGTCTACAGAGTGAGTTCCAGGACAGCCAGGGCTATACAGAGAAATCCTGTCTCAATAAATAAATAAATAAATAAATAAATAAATAAATAAATAGGAAATGTAAATAAATAAAATATCCAAAATAATTTTTTTGATTGTGATTTGTAGAAGTGCATGTACATGCTCTTGCCAAGAGAGGCCAGGACAGTGTGTTAAATCCCAAGTCGCTAGAGTTATAAGAACATTAGATCCATCTCATCTAGATGCTGAAAACCAAACTCAGGCTCTCTGCAAAAGAAACACATACTTCTAAGCACCTAAAAACCTCTTCTGTCCCATTTGGAGATATATTTTTTACAACCACAATAATATTAAGAATTGCTACTGCTTCTCTTTTATTACTAATGTTCATAATGATAAAGTCACAGAACTCAACATTCATTATGTAGGGTGCTTTCTATCTGTATATGGTACTACTAGTTCTACTGATAGCTACTAGAGAATGTATATACATAGAGAGAGTAGATCAAAGAGATACAGGATAGATAAAAAAATGTCATAAAAGGTAAAAAATCATAAGCAATATATATTTTTATCTTTAGAAGTATCAAGGATATAAAAATATGTATAAGGATAAGAACTACATATAGGTTGTGCTTTTCCTTTTTTTAATTTCCTCTTTTCCTATGTAATTTCTGTCATTTGTTCTGAGATTTCTTCAAGATGGCTATTTTAACAAGGATGGGCAGCATGTCAAGTTTTCAGTTTCATTTTCCTGATGACAAAGGATGTTGAACATATTTTAAGATAATTAGTAGGTATTGGTATTTATTCTTTTGAGGACTGCTCCTTTCATTAGCCCATTTTTTGATTGGCAATTTCATTTTCTTTGTATTTAATTTCTGCATTCTTTGTAAATTCTAGATATTCACTCTTTGTTTGAAGTAAGGTAACATTTTTTTTCCATTCTGCATGCTCTCTGTGTGTACTGCTGATAGCTTCCTATGCAGTGCAGAAATATTTTGTTTTTATGCCCCATCTGTCAATGCTTGCTGATTTTCCCGTGCTATTGAAATTCTATTGAAAGCATACTTACCTACCCTAGTGTTTTGAAGAGCATTGCCTATATTTGATTGAAAGGATCTTCACAACCTTATAATTGACAGAAGGCTAATATCCAAAATACATAAAGAACACAGAAGTTAGACTCCAATAAATCAAATAACCCCACTAAAAATGGAATAAAGGGCTAAAGAGAAATTTTTCAAAAGAATAATCTTAAATGGCTGAGAAGCACTTAAAGAAATGTCCAACATGCTTAGTCATCAGGGAAATGCAAATTAAAATGACCTTCCGATACCACCTTATAGCAATTAGAGAGTCTAAGATCAAAAACTCAAGTGGCAGCACAAGCTGGCCAGGATGTGGAGAAGAGAATAATCCTCCATTGCTTGTGGGATTGGAAACATGTACAACCACTCTGTAAATCAATCTAGTGGTTTCTCAGGAAATTAGAAAGAGTTCTACCTGAAGACCCATCTATACCACTCCTAGGCATATACACAAAAGATGCTCCACCATACCACAAGCACACATGCTCCCCTATGTTCATAGCATCTTTATTAATAATAGCCAGAAACTTCAAATGACCCAGATGTCCCTTAATCAAAGAATGGATACAGAAAATGTGATTCATTTATACAGGGGAATATGATTAAGCTATTAAACACAAACAATTCATGAATTTTGCCGCAAATAGATGGAATTAGAAAATATCATCCTGAATGAGGTAACCCAGACACAAAATGACATGCATAGTACACACTCACTGATAAGTGGATATTAGCCACAAATTACAGGATTCCCATTATATACCCCACATACCCAAAGAAGTTAAACAAGAAGCAAGCCTAAGCAAAAATGCTTGAATCTCAATTAGAGGGAGAATAATATAGCTATAGGAGGAAGAGAGAGGGAAGAACTTGGGTGGAAGAGGGGAGGAATCAGGAAGCAGGCAGGAATAAATGTGGGAAGAGACAGGAGAGAGGGCCAGAAGGCCAAGAGAATGAACGAACTCTGCAGCAATTGTGAGTAGGAAGATAGTAGGAATCTCTAGGAAGTCCCAGGAGGCTTCCAGGGGTCGATGCAGGTAACTTTAGCCAAGATGCCTAATAGTGCAAACATAGTTCCTGAAGATGCCACCTCCTGTAGCTAGGCAAGATCCCACAGTAGATAGATACGGAGACAGTCTCACTCACAAAACATTCAGCCCCAAATTGTCCTGTCTAAAAGAAATGCAGGGACAAAGATGGAGCAAAGACTGAAGGAATGGCCAACCTATAATCAGTCCAACTGGAGACCCATCACATGGGCAAGCACCAATCCTTAATACTATTACTGATACACTGTTATGCTTGCAGACAGGAGTCTAGCATAACTATCCTCTGAGAGGCTCTCCCCAGAAGTTAGCAGAAACAAATGCAGATACTCACAGCCAAACATTGGACAGAGGTCAGGGAACAGAGGTCAGTGACTCTTATGGAAGAGTACAGGGAGTGTGGGGGGGATTGAAAGCCCTGAAGGGGAAAGGAACTCCATAAGAAGACCAACAGACACACTAATCTGAGCCCCTGGGAGCTCTCAGATACTTGGCCACCAATCAAAGAACATACAAGACTTGGACCAACGCCCCCAACATATACATAGCAGATGTGCAGCTCAGTCTTCATGTGGGTATGCCAACAACTGGAAGGCAGTTGTCCCTAAAGCTGTGGGCTGAATCTGTTCACCAACAGGGCTGCTCTTTCTGGCCTCAATGGGGAGAATTTTTTAGAGAACTGATGAGCCAGGGTGGAGGGATACCCCGTGAGTCCCCACCCTCGCAGAGGCGAAGGGAAAGGTTCCTACATAAATTACTTTTGTTGAATAGTTTTCACACTATAAAGACCTAATTTCTACAGTAGTGTTTAATTTTGGTCATAATTATCATCAAGGAAATATGGCTGTGGCTAAACCTCTTCTAGGAAAGAGCATGAGTGCAATGCAGACAGCTCTCAAAGCCTGACGAACTGGGTCCGCTCATTGCAAGAACTGATCAGGATATTCGTGCAGAATCTCCGCACCTTTCCCAAGGAAATACTAGGTTTGCTTTTACTTTGCGTTTGCATTTATGGCTTTGATACTGGAAGTCTTTACTTTCACTTTGTCAGTGACAGACACTTCCCCAGAATCAGAAAAAGAAACTGGGTGTAATCCATTCCTGTTTGTCTCTGGGGATCAGGGGAGCAGAACATATTACTTACTACTCGTCTGTTTGTTAATAACGGTGATGCGGTTGAGTCAACACAAAGGCCTGATCTTGGTACATCAGCGAACTGTTGAGATGTTCTCTCCCAGTGGGAACTTAGTTCTGACAACAATTTGCCCAGCAACCTGTTTCAAACAACAGCTAGTTGATTATCAAGAGGTTAGGAATCACTGGTTCCAAGACTTAATAGGAACGTTCAGAGGTGAGCTAAGCAAGGGTGAGAAGCTGACTCAGGTTAAAAATTTGGGCATCGTAGAATTAGAATCCTTATTAGGATATAGGGATATAAGTGCCAATAATTAAATTAGAACTCCCTGTGTATGTAGTCTATCACTCTCTATGCTGTAACCACAATTGCTACCAACCAATGTCACTTGGTTTTGTATTAACGTGCTGCTCAATAACTGCTTGTTGACGCTATGTTTCCTCTTTCTTGAAATGGTACATAGGTAAAAAAGAAACTGTGGGCATTCAGGAGGAAGGGGGAATTACAGTATGCACATTCTTGTTACAAATAAGGTATATTATGACACTTTTTAAAGGTTTTCTATCAAATCATGCAAGTTACCTATGCCTGTAAAGACACACTTTAAAGGTAAAAAACATACATGAATAGCCACATTACTATAAAGGTGCTGATGTAGCCATTTGAAGGGGACATACCTATTACTTCAAGTAAAATTTCTATTTCAACTTCAGAGTTTTGGGAAATTTTCAAGCCAAAGTGTATAAATAATAAATTTCAAATATTTATGGAAAGCTCAATGACCCATTTTTCTTATAGATCATATGCTTAAGAAGTAAAACCTGAGCACAAAAGTTGGGATGCAGATATAAAATTGTTCCAGGAAACAATTAATTGGATTACGTCACTCAGTCAGTTGACTGGAGGTTGTTCCTAACACCTGACTCCTGTGTTACTGAACTCTGTAGCAGTGTTTGCCTACAAAGTTGGTATAGCTATGTATACCTTTCTAATGCAGGAAGATGGTAAGCCAATGTGAGAAATTTTATTCTTTAAACATAGGCTGTCCTCATGTATGTATGAGTAATTTCCTCTTTACTTATTCTTGTGTTTACTTAGTTCATATGACAGAGTTGATTTGCCGTATTTTTCTTGTCACTAAATTAAATCTGCCCGGATGAGAAAGAATCAGTGAAAACAGCTACAACTAATGAATAGCTAATGCTGTTTACCATGCAATTATCTTGCCTGAAATAACAGGGTAATGCACAGCAGTTGATAAGATAATTTAAGGATTATTATGTCTCTTTTTAAAGGTTTCCTATCAAATCATGCAAAATACGTTTTGACAGCATCTTTTTTCTAATTAGCTTACAAAGAATTTTGAAGTATCATTTCCCATGTCTTACTTTCCCATCTCTTCTTCAATTACTGTTAACTGTTACTGTATAACCTTTCAATATTTGTGAAATTATTTATATGAGGAATCTCTCACTATACCTGTGACTAAGACACTCTGAAACAGATTTCACCTAGATTATTCAGTACCTCTGTATTCAGACTGACTGAGAAATTACCTATATCCCAGTAATAAATTATATTTGTAGGTGATGTATATCTAATCTTGACTGAGGCCAGGCTCTGCAGCATGATCTTTACACTAATTAGTTTCTCACCAATCACCTTGCAATGACTAAACTCGAAGTTTGATCTAAACAAATTAAACACTGGCATTAAGGCAACCAAACAAAACTGATTATCTGGTAGGAAATTTTGATACTTGAAAAAAATGTATCACTTTAAAGAAAGATGCCTAGTTGATAGCACCAATCCAAGTGTTTGTTGCAGGTAAATGTTTCTTTAGCTTCTGTGAATCTGTTTTCCATGTTAAGACTTCAAAATTATTCTAGATTAGATCCATGAAATAACAGTGTAGGTTATCAATGATTTTAATTAAATTATGCTAAATGTAATTTCCCTTTTCCCTGTGTATTTTATGCACTTCTGCTGTTTCCAAAACAGTCCAAATTCAAAAATCACCTTAGAGTACAGTTATTCATTTCCAGTGACACATGCAGACAGCTTACTGAGCAGACCTTTTCTCATTGTCTTTGTTCCCAGTAGTTAAGACGTTTTTAATGCTTTAAGCCCTTTCAATTTTTTCTTTATCCCTGTTCTAACATGGTCAGATTACAAGAGAAGGAGGAGGCAGCATATCAGAAAAGCAGGGGCTAAACATAGGAACAATTTTTATGTGTCTTATAATAGAGTAGGTCAGACCTATGAGGAGCAGGACTCAGAGACATTCTGAAAATCAGAACTTGCTAACCCCCCCAAGGAATTTGATTATTACTTTCCCTACTAGAAACAAATGAAGAATCATCAGAAAAAAATTCTTTATATATGATGAATATTTCCTTTATATAGTCTCTAAAATTATAAAAAAAGCTGTTGTCCTATATTGCAAGATATATATAACACAAACTATTTATTGCACCTAAAACCCTTATGCTTAAAACCCTATGGAATTACAAACTCCACTATAGATAGTGTACATATGTGTAGTAAATTTTGAAAATGCTTTCATTATCTTAAAGTAGCTTTGACTTGGATATTTCCTAAGATTTCAAGTCATAATCGCCTCCCTTTTGGTTTACTGTGACTTCAATTTTCCATCACAGTTGATATTCATTCTTCTAAAGAAGAGAAATGATTTGGGAAATGGTGTGGAATAGGATTCCCCTGCTGCTTTCAATACAGAAGATGTGTTGCGGTGAGAGCTGCCTGGGGGTCCTCACTGAGCTGGAAGGTCCCATCAGCATTACAAAATGCTGCTCCTAACCAGCATTTTGTATCTATTTCTTCCCTATATAGGAAATACGATTACTGTCTTTGGGTGAGATTTTCGAAGAATAATGAGAGGCTGTGTCCTATGACCTTCTAAAGTCAACGATTAAAGAATTTCTACTGTTCCTTAGCATTTTTATTCACACATGAGAGCTAGTATAAGCAATAGACTTTCATAACCTCTCTTGAATAGCTTGTTAAAATGTGACAGTATTTTGTTTAAATTTTTATAAGAATGGCCAGGTTTATTAACACATTGAAGATATGACTTTAGGTAATGTGATTGGATAGTTTGCACTAAAATTAATATAATTATAGACAGAAAGATAATAGATAGATAGATAGATAGATATAAATATGGATATGAATATTCATATATGAAATTTCTACTAAAATTGTCAGATGTTTATCAAGGTAAAGAATTTTCCCCACTATCCTTTTCTTTAGTTTCTAGTTCTCTTGAACTTCCTTTGTCTCTCACTCTGCTAATGTAGTTTAACAGAAGCTTGTATTAGGTTGGGTTTTAGAGGGCCAAACCAAAATAATGAATATATGAAATAATGAATAATGAACAATGAAAACAATGAATATTACAAAGGATATGAATCATATTAGCTTACAGGATGTGCACTGGGTAAATATATGAAATATATTTCATGAATATATGAAGTAACAAATATATGAAATAATGACTATATGCATAATGAATAATGAAAATAATGAATATTACAAAGGATATGAATCATATTAGCTTACAGGGTGTGCACTGCCATAATCCAAAAATGGCTATCTGTACACTGCAGAGAGTGAAATTCCAGCAGCTGTTAAGATCACACACACACACACACACACACACAAACAAATGGATGTCTCAGCTGTCCAACTCTGCCACTGATGACTTGTAGAATTCTTGGTAAACCCTCGTCTTCAGATCACATTGAAGTCTGAGAAAGCTGGGTTGAATGGTAAAGAATGACAGCAACAGCAGCAGCAGGAATAGGAACAGAGTAGATGCTCTAAACAATGGGGAAAGCCAATAGGGAAAAGCACATTCTTTTTTTCTTTCCCTTGAAATGTACTGACAACTCTAGGGAAGGTCTTCTAAATCTCAGTTAATCTTTCTGAGCAATATGAATACAGACCTGCCCAAAGGTGCTTCTCTTAGTGACTTCAGATTCAATCAAATTAATGAGCAAGATTAAACATCACAAAGTACTCACATCAAAGAAAGATATTCGTACTAGTATGAGGATACAAACTTTTAATCCTAGCATTCAGGGGAAAGAAGCAAGCAAAGTTTTTGTGATTCTAAGGCCAGTCTGGTCTTTACAGCAAGTTCAAAGGCAGCCAGTATACATACTGAGTCCCTGTTCATAGATACTAAGCTACAAGAAGACAAATAAGCCCACCAACAGAAAGGCTAGCTGGAAGACAAGTGTGAACATGTCACACATACATTACTTGTATTGAATCATATACAATCTTCATGTAGAAGCATATAGTGTATATATATATATATATAGTATATGCTATATATACTATATGCACATAGTATCTTCTTAAGATATTTATACAATGAGTAGTGTTAATCTCCATTTTCACCTTCAGCCTCATGGAATTCATGAGTCTGAATTTTAGTTCATTAGTCTTCTCTTTTTTCTACTATGAGTTCTTATCAGTGTCTAGTGCCACAAGAGAAATAAAAAATGTCCTAAAAAATGGTCTATGGCTATTTCTAAGAGTCCTGCTCATGTGATGAATTATAAATACAAACATATAAGTACCTTATATAGATATGAAGCTAACCTGCACTAATTACTACAATTTGAACGGCTGAGACAGGAGTAACACTATGAGTTCAAATACAGCCTGAGCTATATAATGAATCTCTGGCTATCTTGGGCTACAGGGGAAGACTCCCTAGAAAGAAGAGATATACAGAATGAATCACTATGGAGTGGCAAAAGGGAGAATTAAAAAGCATAGAGTCTCCATCCTAAAGAAAAAGAAACAATTGTCAAAGCCATTTAGACCTCAGTCTTCTGCTTAATGAGGGAAAACAGCATAACACTGAAATGTATAAATGGAATAGCTCAATTTCTACTCCCATTCTCCCATAAACTTCTTATAGAAACTTCTACTTCCTTAGAGCATAACTTAAAACAAAAATTATGTTTCTTGCCATACACAAAACAATTTCCTTCCAAAGAGACTTCCAGAGTGATCACCAAATGCATAAAAGAGCCTCTGGCATCTGTGTAGACACTAAATCTTAAAGCAAGTCCAAGATGCAGTTCAAGACTACAGTTAGTATTTGAAATAAATTTGCTTTTCTTTGATTTCTTTTTTTTTCCTTTGAAAAAAACTGCACAGAGCCTGGATTATGAGTGATGTTTCTGTCTCAGAAATGAAGCCAACTTGGAATTACAGTTTTCTCTGCTGGGTATATTTGCAAATAAAATAAAAAACAAGAAGGAAAACAGAGACATACATAATTATGGAAGACACTAGAACGTGGAAAAGAGATTAAACCTTATTAAAATATCATTCCTAGGCATTAGCAGCACTTGGATAATTAATAATATAACAGTTGACTGCACTAAGAACCATAACAGAAATTAAATTTTCATTTATGAACAGGAATAATGAGGTAATATAAAAAGATTAGGTTTGGATTTTCCTGCTACTGAAGATTAATAGTTGCCTAAGGTCTTCATGCAGAATTGAGACCCACATTTGTTTGCAGAGAAAGATAACTCATCTGACACATTTTCTAACCCTGGACGGCAGTCCTAACATAAGACAGCTCGCTGTTTCCATTTCTCCAGGACTTCAGTAAGACTTGCCACCAATACACATCATCATGAGCACCAGAGAGAAGTAAAAAATATCCTACTCTGAGATAGCATTGCAATATAAGTGGGTGAAATAAATCACAAATTGCTTTTCACAAATAAGGCATTTGGCAACATAGATGCCCAAGAAATGGTTCTTGTGACACCTCACGAAATGCTCACAGTTATGAGAGGATGTAAGGTGATTTTTGAAAATGGTGACAAAGAAACAACAAAGGAAGGTTTTTTGTTTTGTTTTGTTTTGTTTTTTTTTTGTTTTTTTTTTTTTTAAGTGACCATTGAAAGACTCATGAAATGCACAGGCAAATGGATGGAACTTGGAAATATTATCCTGAGTGAGGTAAACCCAGTCACAAAAGAACACACATGGTATGCACTCACTGATAAGTCGATATTAGCCAAAAAAAAAGGGGGGGAGCTCAGAATATTCATGATACAACTCACAGATCATATGAAACCCAAGAAGAAGGAAGACCACACCAAAGTGTGGCCTACTCAGAAGGGGGAAAGAAAATAAACTCCGAAAGTAGAGGAAGAGAAGGGTCTGGGAGGGAGAGGAAGGGGAGGGAAAAGGGGGGAGCCATTTCAGACAAGGGAGGAGATGGGGGTCACAGAGTGTCAGGAATTTGAAAGGAAGTGTGGAGCAATGGGGGAGGGGAAATAGAGGGGGACCTGGGGTTAGCCACTAGAAAGTCCCAGATGTCAGGGACCCAAGAGGTTCCCAGGACCCAAAAGGGAGGACATTAGCCAAATATCCAACAAAGGGAAGATAAAACCTGCAAAGACCATATATAGTGGATAGGCAGGGCCCCTGGTTGAGGGGATGAGACCAACCACCAACTTCAAAAATATTAATCCAGAATTCCTCCCATCAAAAGAAAATTCAGGGACAAAGAGTGGAGCAGAGACTGAAGGAAAACCATCCAGAGATTGCTGCACCTAGGGATTCATCCCATCTGCAGACACCAAACCCAGACACTATTGCTGATGCCAAGAGGTGTTTGCTGACAACAGCCTATTATAGCTGTCTCCAGAGAGGCCCTGCAAGCCTGACCAATACAGATATGGATGCATGCAGCCAAACATCGGACCGAGCATGGGAACCCCAATGGAGGAGTTAGAGAAAGAAGTAAAGGAGCTGAAGGGGTTTGCAACCCCATAGGAAGAACAACAATATCAACTAACCAGAACCCCCACAGCTCCCCGGGGACTAAACCACCAGCCAAAGAGTACACATGGGGGGACCCATAGCTCCAGCTAAATATGTAGCAGAGGATTACCTTATCCAGCATCAATGGGAGGGGAGCCCTTTGGTCCTGTGGAGGCTTGATACCCCAGTGTAGTGGAATGCCAGAGAGGTGAAGTGGGAATGGATGGGTGAGCACCCTTATAGAGGGAGATGAGGGGGAAGGGATAGGGGCTTGTGAAGGGGAAACTGGGAAGGGGAATAACATTTGAGATGTAAAGAAATAAAATAACCAATAATAAATAAAATTAAATTAAATTAAAAAGAAAGAATACTGTAGTGGTTTCTCTTATTTTCCAAGAAGTTTCTAATTACTTCTATGGTGCACTAATTGTACATAAAAGGTAGATATACTTATTTGCATAGACTAATACACCACACACAATATTTTTTAAAGTTCTTGTTAAAAGGGAGGGAAGGGAAATTAAGAGAAAAATGATATAGGTATATTATACTCTGAAGAAAGAAAAAGAATACAGTTTTAACAGTAGGGAATTAGTCCCTGAAGCCATGCAGGCAGCAATGAGAAGGTAGCTGGAGCAAGTGTGCATAGCTTCTTAAGGAAGTGGGGAAGGTACTGGAGTATTGTGACTCCTGCATCTTTGAGACAATCTACCTGAAGCAGTTGCTGAGGGTATTGTAGTAAGAGAATTCATGGGTGTCTGGGGTTGCTTATTCATGTTTTTTACTATGTCTTCATAACTTCATGGGCATGTGTGTATTTGTGGTGTGTGTGTGTGTGTGATGTGTGTGTGTATGTGTATGTGTGTGTGTGTGTGTGTGTGTTTTCCCTTATGAACAAGTGTCTGTGTATGCGTGGAGGGGTTCTTTCATGGGCATGTGTGTGTGTGTGTGTGTGTGTGTGTGTTTGAGAGAGAGAGAGAGAGAGAGAGAGAGAGAGAGAGAGAGAGAGAGAGAAAGATTTAATACTGCAAATCTCTTCTGCTCTACTAGCCTTATGGTTTGGTAGGCTAAATAACACTGGTGGCAGGCTTAGGTTGCATAGTAACTTGGTAGCACATTTTCAAGCACTAGGACTCTGTAAAAGACCATGAACTGTTATCTGCCAAAGAGAGTATAGTTGTAGCCACAGGATACTTGAAAATACTAAGGGCCTATACTATGGTTTATTTATGGAAATCTGAGGATATCTACCACTGCCCCCTCAAATACCACTGGGTTTGCTGGATCATGTAGCCCAAGTGGCCGATCTGCCTGCCCTGCAACTCAGACCTATTGAAGAGCATAACCCAGATTCAGGCACTTTCAAAACTAAAAGTTCATGGGGTCTTCCTTTCTTGACAATAGAATAATTTCCTGCCTTAAGGAAAACATCTATACATGATACTCATCATTGAACCATTTAAACTGTACCAAAGTAGAAAGATGTTGAATTTTTATTAAATTTATTTCCCATCCTCTGATATACTATAAAAATACTCTACAAAAATAGAGATGGTCCAATAAATATTTTATCAGTGATCAATGTTGTGGACCAATGAGATACCCTGAACAAAAAAAAAGTGATCAAGATTCCTGTAAACAGAGAGCTGAGGGATTAAAATACTCTTGAGGGAGGACTGTGAATATATACTGGCTTTGCCAGCTGAAAAAAAAATGCTTCCATTGGGCCTTATGGGTGGTAAAGAAAAATTATTTGATAGATCTATAGCTACAAACCAGATACCAAGAGATGTGTTAATCTGATCAAGCAAAGAAACCACATCTGCAACATCAGCTGCAAGTGGAGTCACCACTTAATTAAACTTGCAATAATCAACTGTCATTCCCTCGGCCATTTGCCCTCAGCATGAGTTAACTGGAGATGTGATGGAATCAGCTACCAACCTCTCCAAAGACATAATGTAGGGAAGGTTCATTGTTTTCCCAAGCTGATGCAGCTCTGGTCCCTTCCATTTAGCCTTTCCAATGTAACAATTTTCAATCTGCTGATCAGGAAGACAGTGAACATATTGTGGCCCCTCTTAAGAACATTTTGTTTGTTTGTCTTGTTGTTTTGTTTTGTTTTAGTAAATTTTTCTCTCATTAAATATATCTGGCTCAGCTTCCCTCCCTCCATTGTTCCCAGCTCTCTCCTCAGTCCACTTCTCCCAGATCTCCCTAACCTTCCCTCTCCCCGAAACCATTCACCCTCCACTTCTTCTTCCAGGCTGAGACCTAAACTTGCATGGTAAATCAGCCAGTCTTAGAAGGAAGGCTTGTGTTTGTTTTTCAGAGTTTCAGTCCTCTGACTGTGGGAAAGAAGATTCTCTCTCAGGGCACACTTATGAGGCTTAAATTGGTTATGCACATCTGGAGCTGGGAAATTGAATCTCTGATCTCATATTTTCCCTTTGTTAGTTTACCAAGAGACACTAGAAGCCCCCAGCCAACAGCATCAATTCTCTGGAAAATGTTTCGAAGTATTATACATACTGTCACTAAGTTCATTGCCACTCACATGTGGTAACACAAGATTATAAATTTCATTTATCCTGTGTAATTCTTTAAAAGTGTACCATGAAAAAAATGTAATGTACTTTATTATAAAGTTCTTGTGAGCTAGTTATATGGCTCAACAAGCAACACACTGACCATACAAAATGAGACCCTGATGCCAATTTCCAGCAAGCACCCACTTAATGCCGAGAATAAACATAAACAGGAGAGTTCTCCCCTCTTGCTGACTAGTCATTCTAGCAAGCAGTAGGTTCAGAGAGCATCCTGTCTCAAAAACAAGTAACAAGTTAGGTCAGCTGTCAGCGTTCTCCAGTTCTTCTCATAGTTCTTTGTCTGGCATTGAGGTCCCTCAAGCTTTCCCCTGGCATGTTAGCATGTCTATTGGTGTCATCATTTTTTTTCGGGTCTTCTTTTAGGCAGGCATTTTGATGAAACTTGATGGGTATTGCCTCTCTGATATATTTAAGAACTATAAACTTACAGCAGAACTCCTTTTCCTTTGGTTCCTGCATCTCCTCTTCTACAACGTTATCTAGACTTTAGGAATTGTTCTGTAGATGTATCAGTGGGGATTCAGCACCATATAATCTCTTGTCCTCTGCATTTTGACCTGCTATGTTTTTTTGTAATTGTATCAATCTGAGACAAAGAGATGTTTATTTGATAAGGATTAAGAACTATACTTATCACTGGATATAAGAATAAATATTTAGAATATAGCCAGGAGTTATGCTGGATTCATGAAGTGCTGATTGTAGCTCCTGGCATCTCAAGTACCCAATAACAAGTGATCAGCTCTGAGATGATATACTAATAGGAAATTTTATTTAAAGTTAGTAATATACTTATATAAGCACACATATATATTTCAAAAAATAAGAATATATTATTAGTAAAAATGTAGATGTATAACTAGATAAGGAAGTTAAAAAGTGATTGAGGAAGCCATCTGATGTCAGCCTTCACACACACACACCCATACACATACAATCACACACGAACACACGCACAAATACACACACACAAATTCACACACTAAATACAACAAATTAAATTTAAAATTTGAATTTAATATTTTATTATGAAGATAATCTCACAAATTTCTACACTTCTACGTTTAAACTATACATGCAGCTGACTTTGTGTGTTATTTGCCTTTGTTGGCCTAACCGTTTACATTGTATGAACTTTATTTGAAAGTATAAATAATTGTTTTCCAGCAACTGTTGGAACATACTATGCTACTCTCACATTGAATATACTATAAAAATTAATAAATTGGTCCTACAAATTATAATTTTAAAAATTTCCCAAAGTGTTAGAAATCAGTGAAGGAAAAGAAAATACAATACATCCTCTCAAACTATGTCTGAATTTTCAAATTTTGCCAGCACTGGAAATGACTCAATCCAAGTAGAAAAGGGCATGGCTTTGAAAAAAACTGAACAAATCTTTGAGTAGTTATTTAGCTCCCTAAAATACATGCCTTTAGAAGGCTTTACTCACTAATCCTGATTTACCTCAGCTACTAACAATATTTATATTTTATTCTGTTAAAAGTTTTCAACTACATAGATGGACAGACAGGAAGACAGAGAGAATAAAATACTCATGACTTTCTAGACAGACAACTATGACTTCTTTTGTCATGTTAAATGAATGATCACAATCAGGAACTGCTTCTTCCATTATGAAGTATTTCTTGAATCAAGCATCTCGAGTATGGAAAGTGAGTGATCTGACACTAAGTCTTAACTCTATGTTTGAGTCACTTTTAAACTGACTCTCATGCCACTTGAGAACCAGTAGTGTTAATTCCTAATTTTGTTCTTGATCATAGATTCTTTATATATACACTTTCCCAAGAGAGCCTAAAAGGTAGTTTGAAAAATCTTGACTGTTCTGTGATAGAGAAACAGGCAAGCAGCCTGAATGCCATTCTGCCTTTTTATAGCTAATTCGCTTCCTTTTATCTGCAGTAGACCACATGGAAAACGACATAGATCCACGACAATCCCTAAATGATGACTACACAGATGACACTTAGTAACTCTCTCTGTGCTATAAATACAGTATAAAAATAATTACACTGTTGCTTCAATATATTCAGTTGTTGAATAAAACCAGAATGACTCTAAGAAAAATACATTTCCTGACAATTAGGGTGTATATTAACAAACTCAAAATTAAACAGCAATTTCCCTGTAAGCCAATCACATATAGCAGAGGCCATCACTACTGTAAATTGTGTAGCAGGGACAAGAGAAGTACTTCTGAGAACTTGTAAATGCTTTGTTCAAATGAGAGATTAAAACCACATGAATTTTAAGAGGATTGATATGTATTCGGAAGATAACTAAACAGTTTCAAAGTTCTGATCACATACAGCAATTGGTACCTGTATTCAGTACTCTTCTGTGATTGTGATTAAACATGGTGACCTAGGAAACTTATAGAAGGAAGAACTTATTTTGGCTTATGAAGGATAAGGCCCCATCATGACATGGAGGCAGGACAACAGGCAGGCATGGTATTAGGATCAGATGTTGAGAGATCATATCCTCAACTACAAGCATAAAGAAGAGAAAATGAACTGGAAGAGAGGTGAGGCTATCCTAACTCAATAATGTACTTCCTCCATCAAAACCACCTGCTAAGCTCCCCAAATGGTTGCACCAGCTGGAAATCAATTATTCAAAAATCTGAGCCTGGGAAGGATCCTTTTTTCCATGCACAGTACCTAATGTTTTGCTTTGTAAGTAGGCAAGGTCTGCATACCACCACAGTACCTAATGTTTGGCTTTGTAAATAGGCAATGTCTGTTAAGGCCTGTACTTTCTTCTATCTAAATCTACCATATTTGGTTCACAGTAATTACTTTACTACAATCGTTTGCACTTGGTCCTAATTTAAAACTTAAAGATTGTTATCCTTTGTGAGTATGCACCATGTCTTCATTATCCATTTATCAGCAGTATGGCGGCTCAGTTGCCTCTATTTTATATCTATAATGAGTGAATAGAGTAGTGGTGAACACTATGTGCCAGTACCCTAGTTAAAAGATATAGGTTCATTTGAGTAAATGTCTGGATTGATGTAGATATGTCATTTTGTAAGTTTTTTCAATTGTTTTTTAAAAATTTTTTGTATTGTTTTAAGAAGCTTCCAGACATATTTGCAAGGTGGTCACACTATTTTTCACCCCCACCAACAGTGAATAAATGTTTCTCTTCCTCCACACCTATGCCAACATGTATCATAACTGGTTTTCTCAATGATAGGCACTCTGACAGGTAGAAAGTAGAATCTTAAAGAAGTTTAAGTCTGCATTTCCCTAGAGACTAAAGATATTGAACACTTTAAGAGTTGCCTAGCCATTGTTTTCTTTTTGCTTGTTGGTTGTTTTGATTTGATTTTGTTTTTTGGTTTCTTCATTTTGTTTTTTGTTTGTTTTGAGATGTATACAGCACAGAGTACCTGTGTTACACTGAAACAAGGAACAGAATGGAGGGAGGTCTTAACTTATGGAAGGAGCAAAAGTAGAACACAGATCAAAAGAAAGTAAAAAACAGAGCTAGGTTAAGGTGGTGGTGCTTGCCTTTAATCCCAGTACCCA
The DNA here is from genome assembly GCF_008632895.1 of Mastomys coucha. Classification (NCBI taxonomy): domain Eukaryota; kingdom Metazoa; phylum Chordata; class Mammalia; order Rodentia; family Muridae; genus Mastomys; species Mastomys coucha. The sequence goes on from NW_022196894.1 coordinate 81,396,644, forward strand.
GGAAGGAGAGGCATGTGGATCTCTTTAAGTTTAAAAACACCCTGGTCTACATAGTGAATGCCAGGACAGCCAAAGCTATGTAGAGAGACTTGAATGCTGAGTGAGATCACATTTTTTTTTCAGGGCTAACTGGGGAGATAAATGAGCATTAATCTGGTTAAACAGAATATTTAAAAATATCTGGAAAGCATGATGGGTCCACCTCTGTAATAAAGGCTTGACATTTTAGGGGAAAACCAATGGCTTCTGAATGTATTCAACAGCCTCAACATGAGCAATGAGGGGGACCAATGTCTGGTATAGAACCTGACTAACAGTCCAGGAATGGTGAGGTAGTGCAATCATAACAAGACTGTTTTCTGGTGGTTAATTAAACTGATACAGCAGCCAGCACACTGCTTTTTAAACTCCTGTGGTAGTTAAAGTAATAAACTCCAGGAGCTAGAGAGATGGTTCAGCAGTTAAGAGCACTGACTGCTCTTCTAGAGGTCCTAAGTTCAGTTCCCAGCAACCACATGGTGGTTCACAACCATCTCTAGTGGGATCTGACGACCTCTTCTGGTGTGTGTCTGAAGACAGGGACAGTGTACTCATATAAATAGATAAATCATTAAAAAAATAAACTTCAACTGAAAAATGCTTGATGCTGACGAATACCATCAGTTTCAGCATTGGCGTATAGAAAATACTACTTTTGTGAGAAGAGCATGTTCCATATTACAACTTACTTACCGGGAAACAATGTGTGACATGTAAGACATATGATCTAAAGATGACACATGGCTATATAAAATAAAGAGTAAAATAAATAGTAGTCTGTGAATTTGAATGTAACTACATGCTTCAATATATTTCATAATTTAATGCTTTAGTAAAACATTTTAAGAAGTTATGACTATTTTGTATATTAGCTGAATCATAAAGCAAAACTGGTACAAATAAACCTTTCACGTAATTTTTTGAGACTGGAAGAAATTAAATTTCATTAACCTATGAGTTCAGCTTGATATTTTTGTCAAAGAGTTATAATTTCTTTTGAATAGAATTGACTTTTGTCTCCAGTGTTTAAATTAGGAGATTGACTGTGGTTTACTGCTAGCATTAACTTTTGCTATTGTTCATTTTTATTTTCTGTTCTATCTCCTCATTACATGATTAATTTCTGACCTTTTAAATGATCACACATTTGCAAGCTTCCTGACCCAAATTGCCTTTGTGAAGTGCATATTTCCTCAGTCTTTTATAATTTCTCAGTTGTAACTGTAAAGCAGATTATAATTAACCATCTCTCTGCTCGTTCAACCATGTAAATGCTTGTTATTTTTGTTGATTATATAAAACAGACTTTTTATTGTTTTGGCAAACAAGATACAGAGACTATAAACTAAAAGCGAGAATTGTCCATAAAATATATTTTTGCTAAATCAAGCTCCATTACTGGCCTGAGAATACATGTAAAATGTAGAGTAGATATGTTTTTGAAAATATTATACCAATTTCAATGCACTTGCTTCCCTTTAATAAAAAATATAGGACAGATGCACTGAGTTCAATCTAAAGCTAACAGACATTACCAATCAGGCTTCATTCAATATGCCTCCAGGGTCAGCTTGTTTTTGCAGAGATAGATAAATCAATGCTATGTGACAAAACTTCAATAAATAAAGCTTCATATTTTTCTTGAGTATTTTCCAAACTCTGCTTCAGCAGTTACTATGATATGGAGAAAAATAATAAAAGAAGCAGCCTGTAATCATGAATATGTGATCATGTGAATAGCAGTATTCAATAAAATATTCCATTTTTTTTAAGATATAGTATGATTTTTGTGGCTTCTCAGACATTTTATAGTTATTTTTATCAACATCCCTACTTCTTCTGTATTTACTTCCCTCATGCACCCTAAAGAATCCTTTTCCCATTGCTTTATTAAGATGAAATGTACACTGCCATTTCCTCTTTCTATTGCCCTCTTGGCAACAGACTCTAAAAAAATAAACCTATAATACATGTGATTCCATATATGAAAATTTTCTCATCTGGGCTGATGGTGCTTCCTCTAAGAATCAAAGACCATCCAAATGGAAACTTCAATACCAACCTCAAGAAGACCTCTTTTGAGTTGTTGTTTGGAGCTCTCTCCAAGAGACCCCCCAAATTTGTAACCCATTGTTATCGGCCTTGATTGCCCCCCCCCAAGAGGTGGATAAGTTTCCATCACTGAGGACACTGTGCTGAAACAGAGACCTGAAACTAATGGGAATGCCACGCCCTGAGGCAGTCATGGTACCAGAAGGCACAATGCAAGCATTCAAAGGAGGGAGGCAACCAACATTCTTCCACAGCTGTGACTTATATAAACGTATCAGCAACCAGCTGGTGGCTGGCATGCTTCCTTTGTAACCAGTACCTCTTTAATTAAATTTAAGTCCCACTCAACCAGAAGAAATCATACCAGTTACTGGAAACCTAGCTAAGAATTCAGTGCTAGTGATGTGTTGATTACTGGAAGAAAATGTACAACTTCTAACTTACGAAAACAGCTTAATCTTTAAAAATAATCATAAGCATTTGCCCTTATACCCACAGATAAGTTTAGTACTCACCCTCATCAAGGAAACTTCTCTTTGCAACAGACAAAGACCCTTACAGAAAAACACAATCAAAATGAAGAGGTGTGGAGCCAAGTTCCAAATCAGACATCTACTAAACACTCTTGTACTCATGAAAAATGAGGAAGAGAAGGAAGAAAGACTGTAAGAGACTGAGGACTGGCTAATTTTCTCTGAGATTGTGTCTTCTGTTTACATCAGAAGCTACACATAGAAAGTCTCACCAACATGACTACCCAAATGTGAGCTTAGAAGGATAAAACCAATGAATATGGCAAATTGGATGGGGAAAAGCCCACAAAGGATGAGAAGTTACCATGAAAAACTAGCAGTTAGAGAAGTGGTATTTCCCAGGGGAAAGCACAGTTGGTTTCCAGTGTCAATTGGTCAACTCCCCAAACATACATATGAGTCACATAATACCAACTGAATGAGTTTTATTTACAGATATACAGCATGCAATAAAACTTTTTATTTTTCTTTTTTAAAAAAGGGAGGGTAGAGTCACACCAAGGTATTTTATATTATTTGTGACTATTGTGAAGGGTGTTGTTTCTTAGAGTTTATGCTCTAAGATCAAGAATTGACAAATGGAACCTCGTAAAATTACAAAGCTTCTGTAAGGCAAAGGACACTGTTGATAGGACAAAACTGCAACAAACAGATTGGGAAAAGATCTTTACCAATCCTATATCTGATAGAGGGTTTATATCCAATATATATAAAGAACTCAAGAAGTTAGACTCCAGAGAATCAAATCACCCTATTAAAAAATAGGGTACAGAACTAAACAAATAATTCTCAACTGACGAATACTGAATGGTTGAGAAGCACCTAAAGATATGTTCAACATCCTTAGTCATCAGAGAAAAGCAAATTAAAACAACCCTGAGATTCCACCTAATACCAGTCAGAATGGCTAAGATCAAAAACTCAGGTGACAGCAGATGCTGGCAAGGTTGGGGAGAAACAGGAATATTCCTTCATTGCTGGTGGAATTGCAAGTTGGTAAAACCACTCTGGAAATCAGTTTGGCAGTTCCTCAGGAAAGTGGACATAGTACTACCAGAAGACCCAGCTATACCACTCCTGGGCATATACCCAGAAGATGCTCCAACATGTAATAAGGACACATGCTCCACTATGTTCATAGCAGCCTTATTTATAATAACCAGAAACTGGGAACAACCAAATGTCCCTCAACAGAGGAATGGATACAGAAATTGTGGTACATCTACACAATGGAGTACTACTCGGCTATTATAAACAATTTATGAATTCTTAGGGAAATGAGTGTATCTGGATGAATATCTTCCTGAATGAGGTAACCCAATCACAAAAGATCAATTTGCATTCTTCTACATGTTAACAACCAGTTAAGCCAGCACCATTTATTGAAAATGCTGTCTTTTTTCCACTGGATGGTTTTAGCTCCTTTGTCAAAGATCAAGTAACCATAGATGTGTGGGTTCATTTCTGGGTCTTCAATTCTATTCCATTGATCCACCTGCCTGTCATTGTACCAATACCATGCAGTTTTTATCACAATTGCTCTGTAGTACAGCTTAAGGTCAGGGATGGTGATTCTACCAGAGGTTCTTTTATTGTTGAGAATAGTTTTTGCTATGCTAGGTTTTTTATTATTCCAGATGAATTTGCAAATTGCTCTTTCCAAGTCTGTAAAGAATTGAGTTGGAATTGTGATAGGGATTGCATTGAATCTGTAGGTTACTTTCAGCAAGACAGCCATTTTTACTATATTAATCCTGCTAATCCATGAGCATGGGAGACCTATCCATCTTCTGAGATCTTCTTCAATTTCCTTTTTCAGAGACTTGAAGTTCTTGTAATACAGATCTTTTACTTGCTTAGTTAAAGTCACACCAATGTATTTTATATTATTTGTGACTATTGTAAAGGGTATTGTTTCCCTAATTTCTTTCTCAGCCTGCTTATCCTTTGTGTAGAGGAAGGCCACTGATTTGCTTGATTTAATTTTATATCCAGCTACTTTGTTAAAGTTGTTTATCAGGATTAGGAGTTCTCTGGTGGAATTTTTGGAGTCACTCAAGTATACTATCATATCATCAGCAAATAGTGATAATTTGACTTTTTCCATTCCAATTTGTATTCCTTTGTCCTCCTTTTGTTGTCTAATTGCTCTGGCTAGGACTTCATGTACAATATTGAATAGGTAGGGAGAGAGTGGGCAGCCTTGCCTAGTCTCTGATTTTAGTGGGATTGCTTCAATTTCTCTCCATTTAGTTTGATGTTGGCTACTGGTTTGCTGTATATTGCTTTTACTATGTTTAGGTATGGGCCTTGAATTCCTGATCTTTCCAAGACTTCTAACATGAAGGGGTGTTGGATTTTGTCAAATGCTTTCTCAGCATCCAATGAGAGTATCATATGATTTTTTTCTTTGCGCTTATTTATGTAGTGGATTACATTGATGGATTTCAGTATATTGAACCATCCCTCCATTCCTGGAATGAAACCTACTTGATTATGATGGATGATCGTTTTGTTGTGTTCTTGGATTCAATTTGCAAGAATTTTATTGAGAATTTTTGCATCGATATTCATAAGGGAAATTGGTCTGAAGTTTTCTTTCATTGTTAGGTCTTTGTGTGGTTTAGGTATCAGAATAATTGTAGCTTCATAGAATGAATTGGGTAGAATACCTTCTGTTTCTATTTTGTGGAACAGTTTGAAGAGTATTGCTACTAGGTCTTCTTTGAAGGTTTGATAAAACTCTGCACTAAACCCATCTGGTCCTAGGCTTTTTTTGGTTGGGAGACTATTAATGTCTCTTTCTATTTCGTTAGCGGACATGGGATTGTTTTGATCATTTATCTGATCTGGATTTAACTTTGGTACCTTGTATCTGTCTAGAAAATTTGGGGCTGGTGAGATGGTTCAGTGGGTAAGAGCACTGACTTTTCTTCTGAAGGTCCTGAGTTCAAATTCCACACCCATACCACCCACTCACAACCACCCATAATGAAATCTGACACCCTCATCGGGTGTCCGAAGACAGCTACAGTGTATTTATGTATAATAATAAATAAATCTTTAAAAAAGGAAAAAAATGTCCATTTCATCCAGGTTTTCCAGTTTTGTTGAGTATAGGCTTTTGTAGTAGGATCCCCTGATTTTTTGAATTTCCTCAGTTTCTGTTGTTATGTCTCCCTTTTCATTTCTGATTTTATTAATTATAATATTTTCTCTGTGCCTTCTGGTTAGTCTGGCTAAGGGTTTATCTATTTTGTTGATTTTCTCAAAGAACCAGCTCCTGGTTTGGTTGATTCTTTGTATAGTTCTTTTTGTTTCCATTTGGTTGATTTTAGCTCTGAGTGTGATTATTTCCTGCCTGAGTGAATTTGCTTCTTTTTGTTCTAGAGCTTTCAGATGTGTTGTCAAATTGATGGTGTATGCTCTCTCTGGTTTCTTTTTTGAGGCACTTAGAGCTTGGAGGTTTCCTCTTAGGATTGCTTTCATTGTGTCCTATAAGTTTGGGTATGTTATAGATTCATTTTCATTAAACTCTGGAATGTCTTTAATTTCTTTATTTCTTCCTTGACCAGGTATCATTGAGTAGAGTGTTGTTAAGCTTCCATGTGTAGGTGGGCTTTCTATTATTATTGTTGTTATTGAGGAGCAGCCTTAGTCCATGGTGATCTGATAGTATGCAAGGAATTATATCAATCTTCTTGTATCTATTGAGGCCTGATTTGTGACTAATTATATGGTCAGTTTTGGAGAAGGTACCATGAGGTGCTGAGAAGAGGTTATATCCTTTTGTTTTAGGATGAAAGTTCTATAGATATCTGGTAATTCCATTTGTTTCATAACTTCTGTTAGTCTCACTGTGTCTTTGTTTAGTTTCTGTTTCCATGATCTGTCCATTGCAGAGAGTGGGGTGTTGAAATCTCCCACTATTATTGTGTGCGGTGTAATGTGTGCTTTGAGCTTTAGTAAAGTTTCTGTTATGAATATAGATGCCCTTGCATTTGGAGCATAGAGCTTCAGAATTTAGAATTCATCTTGGTAGATCATACCTTTGATGAGTATGAAGTGTCCCTCCTTATCTTTTTTGATCACTTTAGGATGAAAATCGATTTTATTCAATATTAGAATGGCTACTCCAGCTTTTTTCTTGAGACCATTAGCTTGAAAATTTGTTTTCTAGTCTTTTATTCTGAGGTAGTGTCTGTCTTTGTCACTGAAATGGGTTTCCTGTAGGCAACAAAATATTGGGTCTTGTTTACGTACCCAATCTGATATCCTATGGCTTTTTATTGGGGAATTGAGTCCATTGATATTAATAAATATTAAGGAAAAGTAATTGTTGCTTCCTGTTATTTTTGTTGTTAGGGTTGTAATTCCATTCATGAGAATATCTTCTTTTAGTTTTGTTGGAAGATTACCTTTTTGCTTTTTCAGGGATGTAGTTCCCCTCTTTGTGTTGGAGTTTTCCATTTATTACCCTTTGGAGGGCTGGGTTTATGGAAATATATTGTGTAAATTTGGTTTTGTCATGGAATACTTTGGTTTCTCCATCTATGGTAATTGAGAGTTTTGCTGGGTGTAGTGGTCTGGGCTGACATTTGTATTCTCTTAGAGCCTGTATGAAATCAACCCAGGATCTTCTGGCTTTCATAGTCTCTGGAGAGAAGTCTGGTATAATTCTGACAGGTATGCCTTTACATGTTACTTGACCTTTTTCCCTCACTGCTTTTAATATTCTTTCTTTGTTTTGTGCATTTGGTGTTTCTTTTCTGGTTCAATCTATTTGAGTTCTATAGGCTTCTTGTATGTTCATGGGCATCTCTTTCTTTAGGTTAAGGAAGTTTTCTTCTATAATTTTGTTGAAGATATTTACTGGCCCTTTAAGTTGGAGGTCTTCACTCTCTTCTATACCTATTATCCTTAGGTTTGGTTTTCTCATTGTTTCCTGGATTTCCTGGATGTTTTGGGTTAGGATCTTTTGCATTTTGTGTTTTCTTTGATTGTTGTGTCAATGGTTTCTATGGTATATTCTGCACCTGAGATTCTCTCTTTTATCACTTGTATTCTGTTAGGGATGCTTGCATTTATGGTTCCTGACTTCTTTCCTAAGATTTCTATCTCCAGAGTTGTCTCTCTTTGTGATTTCTTAACTGTTTCTACTTCCATTTTTAGGTCCTGGATGGTTTTGTTCAATTCCTTCACCTGTTTGTTTGTGCTTTCCTGTAATTCTTTAAGGATTTTTGTGTTTCCTCTTTAAGGGCTTGTACCCTCTTTACCTGTGTTCTCCTATATTTCTTTAAGGGAGTTATTTGTGTCCTTATTAAATTCCTCTATCACCATTGTGAGATATGATTTTAGATCCAAATCTTGCTTTTCTGATGTTTTGGGATATCCAGGACTTGCTGTGGTGGGAGTACTAGGCTCTGATGAAGCCAAGTAGTCTTGGCTTCTGTTGGTAAGATTCTTGCATTTGCCTTTCACCATCTGTTGATCTTTGGTGGTAGATGTTATTGCTGTTTCTGGCTGGGTCTGTAAGCCTATATTAGCACTTCTAGGAGATCAGCTCTACCCTGGCAGGATCCATGTGCAGGAGAGATCCATGTCTCTCCTGGATGCAGATGGATGAATGAAGGATGCAGTTTCTGTGGTCTGTGCCTCCCAGCTGGTCCCACCTGAGACCTGTAGTCAGAACACTCACTGGAGAAAAGAAGCTCTCTGCTTTGGGGAAAGGTTTTGAGGAGGGTTTTGGATCTGCTGTCCCTCCTAGTTGTAGATGGAGGTAGTAAGATTCCTGTCCCAGCTCTCTGCCACTTCTGTGGTCTGAGCCTCCAGGCTGGTCCAGCCTTAGAAAGTCAGTGGAAAGAAAATGCTGATCTCACCTGAGAACTGGGGTCAGAGCACTCCCTGGAAAGAAGCTCTCTCCACCAACTATTTCTTAACCACTAAAATGTTTATTCATTAGTATTGAGGTATCAAGTTTATTGTTTCTGTAAATAAAATAATAGAAAAAACTTTAGATGCTGAATTTACTAATACAAAAAATTAATTACATTGGTTTGGATAATGTCCACTCTTTTTTATTTTTGTTAACAAATACTTAATTAGATGCTTTATGATTGTGAGTGGTAAAATTAATTGTAAATGGACAATGATGGTCAAGTTCATTTCCCAAATACCATTCAGAATATTCTGGGGTTTTTACTTAAGACAAAGAAATTTGTTGAGGTTAGTAAAAATATTTACCTCATTTTTGATGGCTGACATAATTTGAATTTTAGAGAAAAGAGAAGAAATGATATGACAATATAAGGCATAATTCACAATTCCTAAGTTGCCATAACTATTTTTGAGTGTATTGTTCTTTCTACACAAACAGATGTATTTCAGCTCCCCCAAATATAGATGTATTTCTATTTTATTACTTCTGAATTAAACCCCTGACAATATTAGGGTGTAGAAATATAGTTAATGTACAGAGTGTAAGGTACAAGGTCTTCCAAAAAACATCTTGTATATTCTAACCATGAAACCAATATTGGAACTTGATTAAACTGATGAAATGAGAACCAGTTTCTTGACACATAGTCACCCTGACACATTCCATTAACTCAACAATAATTCAATTGAAAATGAACACTCAAAAGACACTAGACCTACTCTAATCATGAATAGGAGACCCACTGCCTGCCAATTTCTTCCTCTCTCTCTCTCTCTCTCTCTCTCTCTCTCTCTCTCTCTCTCTCTCTCTCTGTCTCTCTCTCTCTTTGTGTGTGTGTGTGTGTGTGTATGTGTGTGTATTAAACAGGAGTATTCTCCTTTAGGATATGGAGTGAACTGAGCAACAAATAAAGTAGGGGAGCAGGGACTAGAAATGTTTATATTTATGCAGAGATAAATCTCAGAATGATACCAGAAGAGGGTCCTATCTGGGGCTCGTACATGATCGGAGATTGAAATAATCATAAGTAAATGAAGAGCAAGGCTGAGAGAAGTTGTAGAGCAGGCAATGTCCTGGAATTTTCATGGATTAGAGGCACACAGTCATTGATAATGACAGTGAAATAGTCTTAGGGTTACAGGGAGTAGATTATAGAGTTCCATTTGAGAGGAGTATGGCTGCAACAGGACACAAAGAAACCAAGAAGTTAAGGCACCCCTTGTCATTGCCATAGGCAGAGAAGACACAGGTAATCAGTTATGATGATCATCCATGAGGTACGGTTAAAAGGCAGGTCACTAAGTTTAGAAATTTCTGCATCTTGGTTAGATACAAATTGTTAAGTGGCCTTGACTGTGGCATTAACAAAGTTGGAGAGTACTGTTTCTAGCAATCTCAAAATTGCCATCCTTGTTTTATGCCAAATAGCTCCCACATATGGACGTAATCTGTTCTCAGAAGCCTTTGGCAGATTTTTTACCCTGGAAGCTTCAAATGATGAAAATAACCAAACCCCGAGTTGACCCATGATGATGTTGTTGAGGCAGTATGTTCCATTTAAGTTAAGAGTAATAGTACTTACACCCTGTCTTAGTTTGGGTTTCATTGCTGTGGAAAGACTCCATGATCACAGCATCATTTATGAAGGGAAACAATAATATGTGGCTCATTTACAGTTTCAGAGGTTTAGTCCATTATCATCATGGTAGGAAGCATAGTGCCATTCACACAGACATTGAGCTGGAGAAGGACTTGAGAGTTCTCCATCTTAATTCACAAGCAGCAGCAGAAGACTGTGTGTAGCTTGAGCATAGGAGACTTCAAATCCTACCCCACAGTGACATACTTCCTCTTCCAACAAGGCCACACCTCTTAATAGTGACACTCCATATGGCCCAGCATTCAAACACATGAATCTACAGAGGTCATAACTACTAAACAACCACATACCCGAATTAGTGCTCAAATCAAGAGGGGTTAAGATGATAGGCCACATCTGTGATCTTCCAAGATACAGAAAAACAGATAAAGGAGACTTGTGGGAAAATCCTGACCGAATAAGATGGGGGCTCTCTCAGAACCCCTGAGGGAAGACAACTCAGGTAAACTGAGTTGCTTTTGTGTCCACATTCTTCCAGGTAAGGGCAAAGATGTTTTGTAAGTCTAGGTGTAGAAGAATAGTAAAAACTATGTCCTTAGATCCAGGGTGAGAAAGTAAGAAGTAGAACAGGGTGTTTAAAAAAGTGGGGTGTACACATTTTGGTCTTCCTTCTTCTTGAGTTTCTTGTGATTTGTGGATTGTACTTCATGTATTATGAACCTCTAGGCTAATAACCACTTATCAGAGAGTGCATACCATGTGTGTTCTTTTGTGATTGGGTTACCTCACTCAGAATGATACATTACACTTCATTCCTTCTTAAAAGGGAGAACAAAATACCCATGGAAGGAGTTGCAGAGGCTAATTATGGAGCAGAGACTGAAGGAAGGACAATCCAGCCTGATATAGCTGTCTCCTGAGAGGCTCTGACAGTACCTGACTAATACAGAAGTAGAGGCTCACAGCCATCCATTGAACTGTGTACAGGGTCCCCAATTGAAGGAGCTAGAAAAAGGACCGAAGGAGCTGAAGGGTTTGCAGCCCTTTAGGATGAACAACAATATGAACTAACTAGTACCCTCAGAGCTCCCAGGGACTCAACCACCAACCAAGGAGTACACATGGTGGAACTGATTGCTTCCGCATGTGTATAGTAGAGGATGGCCAAGTTGGTAATCAATGGGAGGAGAGGCCCTTGGCCCTGTGAAGGTTCTGTGCCCAAGTGTAGGGGAATGCCAAGGCCAACAAGAGGAAGAGGGTTGGGTGTCGAGTAGGGGGAGGGAGGAGGGAACAGGAGTTTGTTCTTGTTGTTTTTTGATTATTTTTTGGGAGGGTGTAGTGGCTATTCCTGGTTGTCAACTTGACTGTATCTGAAATGAACTGCAATCCAGAATTGGAGGGCTCACCTGGCTCTAATCTGGAGGCTGAGAGATAACAAGTTTCTGGCCTGAATCTTGGCATGAAGATCTTGAGGTGTAGTGGCTACGAATCCCAGAGGATTGAGATAGAAAGATCTACGAGTTCAATTGGGGTCACCTGGGGTTAAGGGTGTGGTAACGCCTTTAACCTGGGCCACACCTTTTGCTGGAGACCTATATAAGGAAGAAGGAAAGCTCGCTTTTTTTCTTCAATTGCTTGCCTTGTGGGACTGAGCAACTGCTGGATCATTGGACTTCTATTCATAGCTGCTGCCGACCATTGTTGGAGTGGATTGTTGGGAGCTGGACCACAGACTGTAAGTCTGCAATAAATTCCTTACTACATCGAGACTATCATAACTTCTGTGACTCTAAAGAACCTTGACTAATACAGAGGGGAAACTAGGAAATATGACATGTAAATAAAGAAAATATCTAATAAGAGGAAAAAAAGAAAGTGGGGTGTAAGTGTTAGACACCACTGAGTGAACTGGGAAGATTGCCAGTTAGCAATTAGGTCTTGGTAAGAGTCCAGTTTGAAAACCAGCAAAATAGGGTGAGTGGGTGGACTTGATGGTACTTTTGGTGAAAATGAATCATATAATAGATGAAAGGTCTTATTTATGGTTTAAGAGTATATGGTATGGAAGATGTGGTCATTCAGATAAGCATGACTCATAGATTTGAATGTTTGGTTACGAGGAAATAACATTGTTTGAAAGGATGAAGAGATGTGACCTTGTGGGAGGAAGTATGTCAGTTGGGGTGGGCTTTTGGTTTTCAAAATCCCAATCTAGGTCCAGTGAATCTCTTTTCCTACTCCCTATGGACCCATTTATAGAATTATCAGCTACTTCTGCAGCACTATATTCTATAGACCCATATGGGCCTCTGAGACACCATGCTCCCTAACAAGATAAAAATGGACTAAACCACTGAAACTGCAAGCAAATCCTCAATTAAATTCTTCCTTTCATGAGAGTTGATAGTCTCTTCACATCAGCAATAAAATACTAAGACAGAAGATGGCATGAGGCTGTGAGGTATTGATGTGACAAGCCTGACCATGCTGCCTGTGGGTGCAATGTGGATGTTGAAACTTTGAGTTAGGAAAGCAGTTGAATGCTTTAAGAGGGACTTCATGGGCAATACTAGTAGAAGTGTGGAAGACAGTGGTTCTAAGAGCAATATAGATTATGACAACCTACCTCAAGAAATTTCAGAAAAGAATATTAGTAAATGACCTAAAGACTATTTCTATGATATTTGGTGAGAAACATAGCTACTATCTACTCTTGTTCAAAAAAAAAAAAAATCTGCCTATGTATCTACAGACATTGTCAAGATCTCTGAGAATTTAGGAGGCCAATGTGCCACTTTCTAGCCATTGAGAACGGTTATCGAGTTTGTATTGAGGCCAAATCATACTGTAGTTTTAAAAAAATAGGCATGACACTTAATGGTTATCATGGGACCCAAGGGAGGAAAAAGACTTTAGGATACAAGCTGGAGGTGTGGTGGCATCTGGCTCAGAATGGGAGGTTCTAATAGTTAATGAGACAAAGGAGTCCCAAGGAGTAAGTTGTCAAACTGAGAACCCCAGGGTTAGGGGAACACCTGTGGATCCAGATATAGAATTCCCTGCTACTTCTGCCTCCATTCCGACACATACACACCCTCCGATTCTCACCATGACAATAATAAACTGAACCTCTGAAACAGTAAGCAAACTCTAATTGTTTTATCTTATAAGAGTTGCCATATTGGTGTCTCTTCCCAGCAATAGGAAACTGATTAATGTAGAAGGGAGAGATGGAGGGAGAGTACCACAGTGAAATCCGAGTAAGTGAATAATGGGAGGTCTCCAACAAAGAAGAGTTGACCCACAATTTGGGATCAACAAGAGAGACTAGGAAGTGGTAAGGTGAAGTTTTAGCTTTTGGAGATAAAAAAAAAAAAAGATGAAGAATCCTTAGATTATAGAGGGAGAGGAAGCCCTGAAGGAATTAAGTGTAAACAAAGGAGAAATTTAGTTTAGCCATAGAGTCTCTGATTCACCAAGGATTGGGCCAAATTAGGTATAATGAGGAAAGAATGGATGATAAGGTCACTCAAAAGGGAACAAAGAAATAAGGCTTATCAGAAACCTGAGAAGAGTAAGTTTTACAGGAGTGAGCAGGAACTATATAGATGAAGTGACCCCTGTGTTGATCAAAAATGACAGATATTGCCCCCTATTTAAAAGTTAACCTGAGGCCTTCTATGGTTATCATAATGTTGGTGGGGGGATGGCCAAAGCTTCAGAAGTGCATCAATATTCATCAACCAGGCCAAGAAGATGAGAGATTTCCCATGGATGAGAACTTAGGAATCTGTCCTATCTTGGTGAGGTAAAGAAAGACAGTTGTTGGCCCAGTGTTCTATCTTTCCACAATTAGGACAGAGTCTTGCCAGCAAAGGAGGTAATGGGCAATTCCTTGACACACTTGAAGCAAATCCTGGCTAGAATTTTCTGATGTCATGGGTTGTTGTAGTTGTTGTTTTGGGTTTTTGTCTTGTTTTGTTTTGTTTTTGGTTTTGGTTTTGGTTTTTTGGTTTTTTTGGTAGGTGGCATCAAGGCTGGTACCAAAATCTGGTATTCCTTTGTACCACAGGAAGCCTTTTTGGCCTTTTCCTGCTCTTTTTTTTTTTTGTCCATTAACATCTTAAATTCCATATCCAACAGGTTTTTCTGAAGGGTTTAAGTATCATTTAGCATTTTAGTAGATTTCTTCTGATATCATGGGCTTACTGAGAGATACAGTGAGTTTTAGGAACACTGTTCTGAGACTTCGAGTCTAGTTGAATAAAAGGAATAAAATGCCTCTGTGAACCAGGCAAGGACCTTGGGAAGGCATTCTTCCAGATTCTGTGTAATCTTCCTTAACTTTGCCAAAGTTGACAATGCTGGACAGTTTTTGGGAGCCCTGTCAGGAGGGAGATAACCATTTTGTCCTAGACTTCCCTGCAGGGGTTCTGATTTTCTACGATGATTTGTTATTTCCAGTAGAGATTAGTTCTAAAGGAGTAATCACTCATATAGGAAAGTTACCATGGTATGGTAGACATGATGTGCATGTACACAAGACTGAGCAGTCATACAAACTCTTCTCTTCTGGGGCTAGGGGAGAGGAAAGGAGGATGTAAATATAATTCCAGATGAGGTTATCAACATAGGTAAGTTATAAAAATTCCTTGATGAAATTGTGGGGATAATTTGAGAGAGGGTTAAGGCATTTTTCTCCTTGAGAATGTTCAAACAAAGAAAATGGGGAACAGAAATAGAGAGGCATCTGATCACCTGCCACCTCTGTGAGGGGATAGAACATATCAATGCAAGGCACACTGTAAGCAAGCAATGGAGATATGTGGACAGCAGTGCTTGTAGAGGTTTTGGAGCAGTAGGTGATGGAGATAATTGGGGAACATGAAGTGGGCAAGCCAAGTAAGGACAGGTGCAGAAGGAAGCAGAGGAGGTTCTTGAGGAGGTGGTGGTAGAAAAGTCTGAAAGGGGGATTGTCTGTTTGTCTATCTATCCATCCATCTATCCTTTCATTCACTCACCCACCCATCTATCTATCTATCTATCTATCTATCTATCTATCTATCTATCTATCTATCTATCTATCTATCTATCTCAATGCCTAATGAGTGAATTAAAGCTGGGGTTCATCTCTAAGAAATTAAGTTGCTGTGTCTTTATACAGTTTCAAAAAATTGTTTTTCTCATTGGCTAATGGGTTAGCAAATACTGCAATGATGAAACCTCAATATTCATTTATGATTCTCAGTGAGATGCCCTGAGTGAATCCAAGCAGCACAAAATAATTTGTATTTAAAATGCTTATTGCCTAATCAGACTTATAAGTGAATTTTTAATCAATTAGGTTTGTTTGATTCAAGAACAATTTAAAAGTTTGTCTTGTAATATGAAGTACAGAATAAATAATAATTTAAACATTAGTGGTTTGCCAAATAAAACTCACTGGGTAAATTATTGCACAAAAAGGATGAACAATGATATAATGAAAAACAATATAATAAGTCATTCTATTTCTGAGAACAACTTTTTCTAATATGATAAATTAAATATTATTAAAGATACAGAAAACCTGCTCTACTCTGGGGGCGGGGGGAAGGGGTTGGACAATGGATTGCATTTTGTCATTTCTTTACAATAGAAGCTATTGATTGTGATTGAATTTCCCAATTAAGGCATTGTACATACATTAGATTAAAATGCAATGAGTATTAGTGTTCTATGAAACATTTATATGTCTGATCTAATTGGCCACTTGCGTACCAATTAAATGCAGCTTAATACTCATGGAATAATTACTCCAAATAAAGATTTCAATACACTTCTAGCTTTAATAAAAACTAGAAGTTCTCATGGGAAGTCAACAGAAAACTCTTTCTCTGATCATAGAAGAACTTGAGAGACAAAGAAAGGAATCAAGAAGAGACCAAGAGAAATGGAAAGGCATTACAAACCTCAAATCAAATTAATCTGGCGAGGCTAAGTCATAGAGAAGTCAGCTGGGAGGAGTGAGCCATGGATCAGGAAAACAGTGGGCATCTAGCTTTGGCACATCCAAGCTCAAATGCTCCTCTGATGAAGGAATTCACAACTTTATCAAAAATAAAATAACACAGTTTAGGCTGTATTATTTTTATAATGAATCTTGCCAAGATACTAAAAGCAGAAGTGTATAACATGCTGGAGTATTCTCTTAAGCACAATTCTGTCTCAGAGTCAAATCCTGTGATTTCTCAAGGAGACCTTGAAAGGACTTAGCAGGTCAGCCACCTTCCCTCTGGATGATCATAAGAAAGAAAGACTCAAAGCCCAGATGGGTGGAGTCAGAAAGTAACGATTAGGACAAATCCAGAAAAAAAATTTTGATTACACTGAAAAAACAAAAGTTCAAAGAACAGTGTTAAAAGAGTGTAAAGGCAGTCTAAAGAATGTGAGGAAGCATTTGTCCAACATACATCAGTAGACTCTTCACTACAAGGAATACATAAAGGTTTTCCAAGTCAGGGATGCAGTCTCATGCTTCTCATCCCAGCACCTGAGAGGCCAAGGAAGGATTGCAATGTGATTAAGGCCATTCTGGGTGACATAGTGAGTTTGAGGTCATCCTGGGATACAGATTGAGACCCTACCTTATACAAAACAAGCAAACAACAACAGCAGATATATTTCCATAAAACTACCCCAAAGAAGCCAATTACAACAACACCAACAAGTAGCAACAACAAAGGCAAACTATTTGAATAGGCATGTTTTCCCAGAGGATATATAAACAGCTAATAACCATTTCACAAGATGCCTGTCAAACATCACTAATCATCAAGACTCCACCCCAGATACATTAGACTGGCTGCATCAAAACTCAGAAAATAATGTTGGTGAAGATGTGAAAAAAAATTCTAAGTCTGTGTGTGCTGGTGGAAATGTCAGACCTAGCCTGGCTATCTTCTGCTTTCACTGCTTCTAATATTTGGTTGTGAAACTCAAGTTCTACTGAGTTTCCATAGTCTGCTTACTGAATCTGATTCAGACTTTAACAATGTGATCCTTGTACAGAATTCTTGCCTCAGGTCAATGTGGCCTAGAGACAACAGACTCATGAGGTGTATTCTTATTCCTGAGGGTAGAAGTTAGGGCACCTATGCAGGGAGAGTGAATGTCAGCAGAGAGAATGCATGTCAGCAGGGACAGTAAATCAGCAGGACACAATCTCAGTAAAAATGGCTGTAATGCCTCAGGGAGGAATATAGATGTTTTGATGTTAGAGGGTTCAGAGGCTCATTTGAAGCCCAACTTCTCTCCTTAGGACCATGGCACAGTAGCAGACTCTAAGACCAGTCCTGGATGCATTTCTGTGTTAACATTTTGATCATATTAAAGATTAATAATTATTTAAAAATAAATAAATAAACAAAGAATACAATACACATCACACAATAGAAGATAAAATTATTATTGGAAGTTGATTTGAGGAAGTCATGGAATGCTCATGCAGAGAATATTTGCACATAAAATGCTTACATAAGTTAGTAAAATCTTTCAGAAATCTTATGAGGACTGGTGAGAAGAACACCTTCGAATGTCAGGCATGAGAACAATTATAATTATCACTGCATCTATTCAATATCACATAAAAAACATTCCCCTCAGTTGGATGGGTGAGGAAATAGTGTAAAATCAAAAGGAAAAAATAGTTGCAGTTGGAAATTTTTCACAAGAAAACCTACACAGATCTACAGACAAATTAATAGAATTAGCAGAAGGCTTAGCAAGATGATTTCACTAAAGATATTTACACAGCCAATCTTATTTCCACACATCATAAAATAGCACTTACAAAATAGTGTAAAAATTATAGCATTTATTTTATTTTGTATTATTCTTTAATCTTTTCTTACAGTCCAGTTGTTATCCCCTTCCTGATCCACCCTCCAATTGTTCCACATCCCAGACCTCCTCCTTCCACCCTATCTCCAAGAGGATCTTCCCACACCACCTCCATCCACCCCACAAGATCTCCCCACTCTCTGGATCCTCAAGGCTCTCTAGAATTAGGTGGATCTTTTCTGACTGAGTTCAAACCAAGTAGTCCTCTGCTGTATATGTATGGGGCCTGGTGATACCTGGTTAGTGACTCACTGTCTTAGAGATCTGGGGCCCAGGTTAGTTAAGACTGCTGGTCTTCCTGTAGGGGTAGCCCTCCTCCTCAGCTTCTTCCAGCTTTTCCCAAATTCAAACACGGGGGTCCCTGGCTTCTATCCATTAGTTGAGTGTAAATATCTGCATCTGACTCTTTCAGCCACTTGTTGGGTCTCTCAGAGGGCAGCCATGCTAGGTTCCTGTCTGTAAGCACACCATAGTATCATTAATAGTGTCAGGACTTGGAGCCTCCCCTTGAGCTGGATCCCAATTTGGGCCTGTCACTGAACCTCCTTTTCCTCAGGCTCTTCTCCATTTTTGTTCCTGTAGTACTTTTAGACAAGAACAATTCTAGGTCAGATTTTTTGACTGTGGGGTAGCAACCCCTTCCCTGCACTTGACCCCCTCTCTTTCTGCTGGAGGGGGACTCTACAAGTCCCCTCTCCCCACTTCAGGAAAGCTCATCTAAGATCCCTTTGGGTCCTTAGATTCTCTCACCTCCCAGGTCTCTAGTACATTCTGGAGAGTCCCCCCACCTCCTACTTCCCAAGGTTGCCTGTTTTCATTCTTTCTGCTGGTTCTCAGGGTTTCAGTTATGTTTCCCCCCTCCAATACTTGGTCATGTTTCCCTTTCCCCTGTCCCACTCAGGTCCCTCCCTCCCTATGACCCCCATAATTGCTTGCTTCTCCCTTCCAAATGGGATTGAGGTATCTTCACTGGGCTATTCAGCTTGTTTGCCTTATTGAGTTCTGTGGATTGTATCCTAAGGTATTCTGTACTTTTGGCTAATGTCTGCTTATTAGTGAGTACATACAATACATGTCATTTGGGGTCTGAGTTACCTCACTCAGGATGATATTTTCTAGTTCTATCCATTTGCCTGAAAAACTTATGATCTCCTCATTCTTAATAGCTGAGTAGTGTTCCATTGTATAAATGAACTACAGTTTCTGTATCCATTCTTCCATTGTGGGACATCTGGGTTGTTTCCAGCTTCTGACTATCACAAATAAGGCTGCTATGAACATAGTGGAACATGTGCTCCTGTAACATAGTGGGAAATCTTTTGGGTATATGCCCAATAGTGGTATAGCTGGGTCTATACCATTTCAGGTAGATGTGTTTCCAGTTTTCTGAGGAACCTCCAGATTGATATCCTGAGTGGTTGTACCAGTTTGCAATTCCACCAACAATGGAGGAGTACTCCTCCTTCTCCACATCCACAACAACATCTGCTGTCACCTGAATTTTTGATCTTAGCAATTCTGATTGGTATAAAGTGGAATCTCAGGGTCATTTTGATTTGCATTTCCCTGATCACTAAGAATTTTGAAGATTTCTTTAAGTGCTCCTCATTCCTTTGTCATGAATTCTCTTTTTAGTTCTATACCTCATTTTTTGATTGGGTAGTTTGGATTTTATGATGGTTACCTTATACTACAGAGTAATAGTGGTAAAAACTACATGGTATTGCTACATAGACAGATTGATCAATGGAATAGAATTGAAGGCCCAGAAGTAAAACCACATGTTTACAGATATTTGATCTTTGACAAAGAACCCAAAAGTATACAATGGAAAAAAACAAAGCATCTTCAATAAATTTTGCTGATCTAACTGGCAGTCTGTATGTAGAAAAATGAAAATACATCCATATTTTTCACCTTGTACAAACTCAAGTCCAAGTGGATCAACTACCACAATATAAAACCAGATACACTGAATCTAATATAAGAAAAAATGTGAAATATCTTCCAACTTTGGCACAGGGGTTGGGAGGCAGTGAGGAGTTTCCTAAATAGAGATCCAATGGCTCAGCCTCTAAGATTAAGAATTGATAAATGAGACCTCATAAAACTAAAAAGCTTCTGTAAGACAAAGAACATGGTCAATAGGAAAATCACCAACCTACAGATTAGGAAAAAAAAAAAAAAACTTCACTAACCCCACACATCTGCTAGAAGGTTAATATCCAAAATATATAGTGTAGCATTTATAATAACTTAAGATCTTTACTTTTTGAAGATAAGCTGAAAATCCATTGATGAACACTAATATGGGAAATATACACCCATAAACTATGCTCAGCTCATTTTAAACTAACTTTACTTTTTTAATTTTTACATGGTCCATGGTAGTATATATTAATTCAATAGAAATTTGAATGAAACCCAAATTATGTCATGTTTTTTTGAGAAAATCAACATGCTGAATATTAAAGCTAATATACCAAAAAAAAAATTTAAAGATAGCCAACAGTTAAGAAATTTATTTGAAATCATTAACCATATTATATATACCAGCAAAATATTTCATAAATGCTATCTTCATATGAGAATTTTTAAAATATTTTTTAATTCCTTCTTTCCCCCCAACTCTCTCATTCTTCTTCCCCTCTATCTCTCTATGTGTATGTTTTATGTCTATGTGCATAGCAATGAGTTTGGCTACACTTCTCTGGGCTCCTGGTGGGATGTAGGCTCCCATCCACCTGCCCAAGAACTCTTTGAATCCACAAATGAAATATACACATCACACACACACACACACACACACACACACACACACACACACACACACTAGCTTATTTTTGAAATACCTTGGCTAGCTCGAAGGCTAGGCAATTCTAATACTCTGCCCAGCTATCATAGACTTTCTTCTGGTACTTCTGACTCAACATCCTCTAAATCTGTCATCTGTCTTTGCTGCCCTGTTCCTTCTGGTTGGCCCCTTAGTCTTTGTTGCCCAAGGCGAAGACTTCTTTTGGGCAGCCCTTTTGGGGGCCACATGCCTTCTCACCTACATTTCAGATAATGGTCCTTCTGCAGCTCTAAATGATCTGTCTCCCTCCAAAACATAGTGATTTTGCGTCTCCTTTGTTCTAGTTCCTAGTCCACACAAATCTGTCCCATCTCCCTTTGCCCAATCATTGGCCACTGGCATCTTTATTGGTTGATCAAAAACCAATTGAGGAACAGAGACCTTCAGAATTTGGACATGCAGATTCCAGACTAAAGCAAAGCATTAGAACCAATCGCTAACTTATGTGTGTGAAGATGTTCAGAGTCAGAAATGTGTATAAGTCCTAGGGCTGGAATTAGAGGTGGGTGTGAGCTTCACAATGTGAGTTCTCAGTACTGAACTCAGTTACTCTGCGAGAGCAGCATATATTCCTAAATGCTGAGCCATCTCTCCAGCCTTGTATGAGGTCTGTTTTTCTTTTTAAAGAAAAGCAATTTTAAAAAGCATGGCCTAGAAACAGACATAGAAAAAAGTTGGGAATAATTCTTTCTCCAACTTGAAAAGTGTATCTACTTCCTTTGGATCTCTGCTCAATATAGCTTTTCATTGCAGAATCTTTCTTGGATATCCTTGTAATATTTCTATCTCAGATATCTATGTATAATTGATTCATGGCATGGTTCAGATACTTATAATAATAGCCAATAGGAAATTCACTGAGTAATTTGAAGAGTAATATAATATTTTCAAAACAACTTCTTAGAGAGACTAGTTTGTAAACATCTTCTTTAGAGCGGAAACTATTGAATTTTAAGGCAGAAAACTCAGGTTCAGTCTCAAATGCTCTGGTTGGTACATTCCTTTCCTTTTCTTTTTCAATTCTCATTCTCAGTTCTAAATCTCTTTCTGTATTCTAAACATACCTATCAGTGGAATGTGCTTCATGTCACCAACCATATTCTAGTTAACTCCTGGAATCACTTCTTTCCTTTGCAGCCTTTGGTTGTATCCCACATCACCCCTCATCCAGGATGGGAAGAACAGTTCCAGCCACACTGCACAGCCTATGGGTAGGTACCACTGTATACTTCTCTACTTGAAACTATTGAGTGTTCCTATTCTACTGAGGTCCTTCCTGGCAGCTGAAGGGATATTTCCTTCTAAATTTATTACTTCTCTAAAAATCAGAGTCTTGATTTCTGATTTATTTAGCTTCTATGCAGATTACTATTTCTCCAATTGTCAAAGACCAGACCATGACATTTGAGCATCAAGCCCATTCATTATTTTACCAGCACATGAATGTATAACTGATACAAAATAAGCATTAGGTAATGTCCTGTTAAATGGACTAGTATTTTCTATATTACAGAGACCAGGTATTAATTATATTTTCTGCACATTGATCTCTGTATGGCACTAAATGTATTAGAAATATTACTATAAATTATTAGAATAAACACATTTTTGATCATTTATGTTGAAGAGGTAATGTATTTTTAAGAGCATGGGAAAAGGAGAAAAAGTCAGAATAAATTATTTGTTCATGTCAGAAGAAGTTAACACTGTTCAAAATAGCACATTCTTTTCTACAATACTAAATGCCACTATACCACTATCTAACTTTTTATTTTTTGATTTGTGATCCTTACATGAAAAGTTGATATTTCACTCATAAAAGCTAAGCTTTATGCTTAACCTTGGGACATGGGTAGCTTTTCTTTCCAATTTACTTCTTATACCCTTGACTTTAACAAAATTTATTTCAGAATAACACCTCTCCTGAAGTTTTAGATTTGATATTGTTTTTATTGTCAAAAATTAAGCCTCTCTGTAAGGAAATTGAATTCAAATACTCTCTGTGTACGTACTACATGAGTCACTTAAACATTTGTATAAAACAAAGCTAATCTCAGACAATCAGGGCAATGTACAAAGATCATAAATAATCTTTCAGAGGTGCAGCCCTTCCACAGGTTCCAAGAGGTGGTTCAATGAGCCTCAACCTCCTCTTCTGAAGCAATTGCAATGATGCCCACTTCTATCCAAATATGAAAGTGCTCCTGTACTTCCATCATCTAATGCTATACCACTGGCAAATAGACAGCTTACTTCCATCTCAGTCAAAAATTAGTGTTTCATTTTTTTAGTTTCTTATCTCCATTCAATTAAATATGGGAATCTCAAAACCCAAATTTCTCCTTAGAAACCTATCTTGATGAGAAAACTCATAGCCCCACATATTTCCCAAGTAGTTATAAAGGCCAAAATGGACTTAAAGGAAAAGAGCTAACAGCATATACAAATTTGGCAAGTAAGTGCTAAGTTTCCTTGTTAATTGCTTATTGGACTTGACATGTCTGCAAGCCTGGTATCTTTCTAGTGGATGATGTAGAGTAGAAACTCCAATGCTATTGCTGGATGAATGAAAGCCTGAGTCAATTGGAGCTCAGTGGGTTTAAGAGGCATATGCAAATAGTCTCTGGCCAGTGTGGAGTGTGAAAAGTATGATGATTAATCACTTGGCTCCCATTATTTCTTCAGAACTATTAGGTGGTGAATGACAGTGTGAGATTGCTGTACTAAACAAGAGCAACAGGAAACCATAAGTAGTTTCTATTTTGGCATAAACTTCATATTGCTTTCTAGTTGGTTAGGCAAATGCCCTACATCTCTTTTCTTAACATCTTCTTGAACACATTGTATTTTTCACATTTAATAGTGTCAAGACTTTTCACAGTAGGGTTTACATTTTATTTGGGCACACAATAGACAACTCCTAAGGCAACCTATAATTCCAATCCATTAGGCTAATGGATTGCAGCTGCTGTGAGCAGTGGGCATATCATCTTTCCATAATAAAGTCTTGTAAGACATAAAATATAAAAATAAATAAACTGAAAAATGACTGTATTTAGCTAACATAGATGGTTATTTTCTTTCTTTCCTTTTTGAAACCTAGTAAATTGGCAGAGTCAATAGAACTTTTTGAAGTATATATGAATGCTTATGAATAATTGCCCTTTAAACATTGGAAAAGTTGTAAAAGTGATAGATTTCTGTTAGAAAAGTCTTTTTGAATCAATATTCTTTATTTCCTTTCTTTCAATTTCTATTTTTAAAACCCATTATTATTACATGCCTTTGCTTTTTTATGACACTATTTTTCATTATAGATTTTTTTCCAAGCAGATTCTATTAAATTGTATTCTTGACGATTTGTTAGTGTAAGAACTTACTCATGGGTGGAACAGAAGTGCCAGCAAAGAAGATGAAGCATCACAGGGAGGAGATGCTGGTTTTATTTTTAATGTGTCTAAGTTATTCTTCTGAATTATACGAAGACAAACATTTGCTAAATCAAATTCAAAGGTTAAAAAGAAAGGACATTTATTTTGCTCTTAAGACTCTGAGTTATATCTCTTAGTGAAAACAGGGGAGTGAAGGCAGATCTAAAGTTCACCTGCTCTACGTAACTGAGGCTCAGCTCCTTTAGTAACTAACAAACTTTACACTCTGTCCTTTGCAGTAGGGCCTGAACTTCTATGGAAAGTTGCTTTGCCTTATTTCTATGAAAACAGTGCCAATAAAATGCATTACATATCAGTACTATCTAGAAACCCCTTTGCTTTGAATAAATGTAAAGTATCGACTCTAATGTTCACTTTAAAATGTACACCTCTAAGAGTAATATTCTCCATCCTTGTAAATATTAGTATAGACTTTGTTTTGTTTACAAGAAAAAGATAAATGTTACAAAAGGTGAGAATAAAAAAGAACAAAGGGGGAAAAGTGGGGAGCAAATGAGAACAAGTAAAATACAGTAATGGGAATGAAATTTCTGGGGACAGGAGAACATGGAAGTGGGGCAAGAATATAGACTAAGAAAATGGGAGGCAGGAGGTAGAGATGTAAATTTGGGGGAAGGAAAAGAGACTGGAGAAATGGAAGAGAGAAGGACAAAAGTTAGAGAGGAAGAAAGAAGAGGATGAGAGGGTAAGGGAAAAGAGAAATTTTGCTAAAGAAAATTCGTTACAATGCATGAATTAGATGAAAATCATTTCTATAGAACCCCATCATGGAGTATAAGGAAAGATGTAAGGCCTTGGAATTGATAAAGTTTTACAGATAATGCCTCAGAGGCAGTAGACTTCATTTAAAGAATGGAAAGCCAGTGATGGCTGCAAAGTTGATGTGGGTACATGTATTTCTGTGATGGAAGTAGATGTTAATATATAGGGAATCTAAAGGCCTTTCCTCTCTAGCCTAGGAGTGTATATTTAGGTAAGAATTTAATCAAAGCTACTCGCAACTCAGGCTTATCGAGGCAAAGAGAATTTCAGAAAAACCTGAATAATCACCACAAAAGATGAACTATGCTGACAGGATTATGGGAACCATGGGATAACATTTTTTTAACCTAACTTCAATTTTATTTTACAGAATATTTTTGGGTTTTTATTTATTTTTATTTTATTTTATTTTATTTATTTTTTAAATTAAATTAATTTATTTTTTTACACTCCATATTCCATTCCCCACCCCCCATCTACCTTCCGAATGTTCCATATCCCACACTTCCTCCCCAACACCCCCCAACCTCTGGTCTCCAAGTGGATGCCCCTACCTACATGATCTCTAAACTCCCTGGTACCTCCTGTCTCTTGAGGGTTAGGTGCATCTTCTCTGAATGAACACAGACCTGGAAATCTTTTACTGTATGTGTGTTGGGGGCCTCATATAAGCTGGTGTATGTTGTCTGTTTGGTGGTCCAGTGTTTTAGAAATCTAGGGGTCCAGATTAATTGAGATTGCTGGTCCTCCTTCATGATCACCCTTCTCAGCTTCTTTCAGCCTTTCCCTAACTCAACAGCAGGGGTCAGCTGCTCCTGTCCATTGGTTGGGTGCAAATATCTGCATCTGACTCTTTCAGCTGCTTGTTGGGTCTTTGGAAGGGCAGTCATGATAGGTCCCTTTTTGTGGGCGCTCTATAGCCTCAGTAATAGTATCAGGTCTTGGGACCTCCCCTTGAGCTGGATTCCACTTTGGGCCCGTCACTGGATTTTCTTTTCCTCAGGCTCCTCTCCATTTACATCCCTGTGATTCTTTCAAACAGGAACAATTATGAGTCAGAGATGTGACTGTGGGATGGCAACCCCATCCCTTACTTGATGCCCTGTCTTCGTGATGCAGGTAGGCTCTATAAGTTCCTTCTCCCTACTGTGGGGCATTTCACCTAAGGTCCCTCCCTTTGATTCCTGAGAATCTTTTACCTCCCAGGTCTCTGGTGCATTCTGGAGCACCCCCCCCCCACCCTCCTATTTCCTGAGGTTGCCTGTTTCCATTCTATCTGCTAGCCCTCATGGCTTCAGTCCTTTTCTCTCCCCCAGTACCAGTACATGTTCCTCTCTTCCCCAACTCTCACACCCTGTCCACTTTCCCTCCCAGGTCCCTCCCTCCTTTCCCACTTGTGATTGCTTTATTGATAAATATTTTCACAATCAATTTCACTAAATGAATTCAGCCTCTTAATTACTTATAATATTCATTTTACAAAAAGATATTATTCAAAGAAGCCATTCATAAATGGTAAAGAAAAATGAATGTGTTACTATAGTTCACAGTAGTAAAAGAGTGTCAGAAATCACATTACTATACAGCTTGATGATGCAAACATTTCAAAGTTTTTAAATATGCTTTAACAAAATTTTAAATAAGAATGGTACATGCATATGTTACAAAATGGATAATTTATGCCTAAAATAAATTTCAGGCAAATAGCATGCTTAAATAAGAAATTTCCTTGTATATTATTCTCTTGAATGGCTGAACACACTCAAATTGATAAAAATATTGTCATTATTTTTTGTCATTATCTCAAATTCCAGAAGAGAGTATCAGGTCACCTGAATCAGAAGTGACATATTGTTTTGAGCTGCTTAATATGGGTATTGAGACTAGAACTCAGGTCTTCTCTTAGAACAATAACTGCGCTTAACTACTGAACCATCTTTCCAGCACTGATACTAAAATATCCACTTACATATACAATCACCCTTCCATTGTAAGTTTATAAACACACCAGCATGCATACACAGAGAGACAAATACAGACATACACACACACACACACACACACAAACATGGTCACAGAGCTCTTGTAATTACAATATACCTATAAAGGCAAAATAGTTTGAAAGATATACACTAAGTATTATATATATTTTATGAGCACCGTGGAATAACTATTATACTCCCAGATTCTGCTAAGCACAGTGGCAGACCTGCCCTTGTCTGAGAGGCCAGCATGCTGCCAGGGCCTGTATTCACTCCAGACAAAGAAAATAGCTTAGTGAGACAAGTTTAGCTGGAGCTAACTCCTCCTGGTGTCTTTGGAAATAGTGAACTATGCCTATGGGAATCCCTTGCTGTGAAGGGGACTCTCTGGGCAAATGTGAAAAATATAGTCATCTTTAGATTTTAGTTTCTGGACAAGAAAGCCAGTGCAGAAGACATTTGTTTAGCTTTCTCTTCAGGTTTTCCTGGATGAAAATAATTAAAGAAAACTTCTAAGACTATAGAAGACTACACACACA
>NW_022196894.1:81425369-81429127 GCF_008632895.1 Mastomys coucha
TTGTGATTATATAATACTAGGAATTGTGATATATTTTCTTTTTTAATTTATTAAACTTTGTTCTGAATCTCTTCTGAGTTTTTCTTTAATTTTTAGATTTTTTTATGTGTTTAGCTGCTTTGCTGAAATACATGTTTATAAATCACATATATGTCTGTTGCCTGCTGACTTTGGAGGTGGCATCAGATCCCCTGGAACTGGAGTTACAGGTGGTTGTTAACCTCCATATAGGTGCTGAAAATTGAGCCTGGGACCTCTGGACGTCCCAGTGTTCTTACCTGCTGAGCCATATCTTCAGTCCCCTCTTTTGCTTTTTTATTGGTGTATATTGAGGTATATAATAATGTGCTTCATAAAGTCTTTTTCATTCAAGTACATAATGAATTTTGACCATATTAAGCTCATCCTTTTCTTTCTACCATTTGTATTCATTATTCTCCTTCTATTACCAAGACAGTCTCCATGTATTTTTATGTCTCATGTATATGAGATCCTTTCATAGCTCATATAAATATTTGAGATCCACACATAAAAAGGATATGTTTCTGAATCTTGGTTATTTTACTTAATATAATCATCTGAAGTTACATTATTTTTTTCTGTAAATGACCCAATTTCATGATTGTTTAATACTAAATAAAATCAAACTCAATGTATACATTCTTACATACATACACACAAGTGTACACACACATACACACACACCACACATACACACACATATGCAATACATTTTCTTTTTACACACATCTTTTGATGGATACCCAGGGTGATTCCCTAAAATGGTTACTGTGAATCATGCTGTGGTTCACATGGATGTGAAGGTGGTCTCTTTACAATGTTGACTTAGATTTTTCATATTCCTAAAAGTGTGACCCATGGATTATATGGTTTTTCCCTTTGAACATTTTGTTTTATATAACTGCATCATGATTTTCATAGTTGCTGGACTCAGTTAAGTTCCCATGAGAACTTACCAATATTTGTTGTCTAGTTTTCCTAATGACTGTATGTTAATGAAATATCAATATAGCTCTAATTTGCAAATACTCAATAGCCAAGGATTTGAGCAGTATGTTTATACTTATTGGCCATTTGTATTTGATTTTTCTGTTGTTCTCACATGATTACTTATTGATTGATTAGTTTGGTCTGAATATTTAGTCTTAGAGTTTTTATTTATTTAAGATATTAGTCTTCTACTAGATATATCTCTAACAAATATTTCTTCCTATTCTTCAGGCTATTTCTTATTGAGTTGATTGTTTCTTTTGCTGAGTTGTTCTATTTGTCAATTCATTATATCATTTTCTATACCATCAGGATACTTTTGAGAAAGACTGTGCTGGTGCCTGTATTTTAAAGTACAGTCCCAAAGTTTGCATCTAACTGGGAGGTTCATTTCTTAAACTTGATCCAGTTTGAATTTGTATTTTTGTAGAGTCATGAGTGTGGACCTACTTTCCATCTTCTACATGTGGATAAACAATCTTTCCCAGAACAATTTGTTGAAACTAGTTTTCGCCAGTATATGTTCTTGCTGTTTTCATCAAAACTGAATTGGGCCAGGCAGTGGTGGTGCATACCTTTAATCCCAGCACTCGGAAGGCAGAAGCAGGTGGATTTCTGTGTTCGAGGCTAGTCTGGTCTACAGACTGAGTTCCAGGACAGTCAGGGCTATACAGAGAAACCCTGTCTCGAAAAACAAATAAACAAACAAACAAAAAAAACTGAATTAGCTGTAGTTGCTATGTGATATTTCTGTATTCTCTATTCTGTTTCATTGGCCTTTGTGCCTGTTTTTTTTTTCTAAGACAAGATTGTCCATTGCTATGGCTCGGTTCTAAATTTTGAAGTCAGGTATATTGATACCTCCATCATTTTGTTGTGTTGTATGTCTGGAATTTTTGCCTTTCCATGTGATTTGGGAGAGATTTTTCTATTTCTGTGAAGAATCATATTAGATTTTTTATGGAAATTTTGTTTAATCTATAGATTGCTTTTGGTAAGATAGCTATTTTCATATCAGCTGATGAAGGATTTTGAGCTAGTGTTCTTTTGATGTTGAGGTCTTTTACTTTCTTTGGTGTTTGAAACCTAATGTTTTTTTTTCAAACTGAATTCCTTGGTTAGGTGCACTTGTTGATATCTTGGAATTTTAAAGCTATTATAAAAGATATGTTCTATATTTCTTTCTCAGAGTGTTATTGGTATATAGGAAAATTACTGGTTTTATATGTTGACTTGTATCCTGCTGCCTTGCTGAAAATATTCAAGAGTTGGGGAACTCTTTTACAGTGTAATCCTTATGATATCATATGAAAAATTTATAACTTGACTTCCTCTGTTTCTGTTTGCAGCCCCTTTTCTCATTGTCTTAACCTAGACTCTGAGTACTATGTTGATACTAGTAGTGGAGAGAAAAGATACCTTTGTCTCACTCTTGATTTTAGAGAAAATATTTAAGGTCTATCACATTTAGCAAAATGTTGGTTATAATTTTGTTGTATCTATCCTTTATGTTCAGATTTATTCCTCTATCTCTAGTTCCTCAGAGTTTTGATCAGGACAGAATGGTGGGGCTTTATATAATCTTTTCCTCCATCAACAGACAGGAATCATATAACTTCTGACCTTGAGTGAAGTCTTACACTGTGTTATACCTGTTGGTTGGTATATTGAATAATAACTGCATCGCTAAGATGAAGCCAACTAGATAGTCCTGAAAGAGATTTTAAACTCGATGTTCAGTGCAATCTGCAAGTACTTTATTCAGAAATTTAGTGTCTATATGGTTATGGATATCATCTTAAAATTGTATTTTTAATTATGATTTCATTATCAGGGAATATTTTCCTTTTTAAAATGAGTTTGCTATCAGGCCTTCCTCCATCTGTTGTTTATTATTTAAAATAGACAGTCATTGGTGTCAGTTCTTCTTTATTATTCTGCTAACATTCAGCAGAGAATCCACCAGGGTCTGGAATAGATTTATTTTGTTGCTTGTTTTATTATTATTGTTGGTTTTCTTTACTTTTGATATGTTTAGGTGCCACAATCTTATTGCTTATTTTATATCCATTTAAGTTCTTACAGTTTCTTGGCTTAGTTTTGGTAAGTCTACTGGGTCTAGAAATTTAAACATTCCTTCCAAATATTCCCAACACTTCTAATAGAAAAAAATTTAAATTGTATTATTTATTTACATTCCAAATGTTGTCCCATTTCCCCTTCCCCACTTCCAACATAGGTTGTTTTTTATTAATGTCCTAAGGATTCTATGAGGCGATCCTATGAAGTTCATTGGTATTTGTTGTAATCTTTCATCAAAACTTTTAAGTTCACTCTTCCCTCATTTTGGTTAGTTTGACTAAAGACTTGTCAATCTTGTTTGTCTTTTTAAGAACAAACTCTTTGCTTTGGAGAGGCTTTGTGTTATTCTTTTTGCCCACCTTTAATTATTTCATCAACATTGCCTCAAAGAACTAACAAATAGTTTAAAACATTTTTTATATCCATATCCTCCATAGAAATGCATTATTCAACAACTTTGAGATTTCATTTTATGCCAGTCAGAATGGATTCCATTAACAAATTAAACATAACAAATTTGAGCAAGGAAATGAAGAAGTAACCCTCATCCACTCTTGGTGGAAGTGTATACTAGTACAACCACTATGAAAATCAATATGAAAGTCTCACAAAAAAAAAAATAGAAGTAGAACTAGCATATGACCCAGGCATACTACTCTGGACAC
>NW_022196894.1:81429137-81492881 GCF_008632895.1 Mastomys coucha
CTGGCTGTCCTGGAACTCATTCTGTAGACCAGGCTGGCCTCAAACTCAGATATCCGCCAGTCTCTGCCTTCTACACATTTTCAAGTATATACTTGCACATGAGTATTGATAGATTATTAATTATGACCCAGCCTAGATGTTCATTAACAGAACTAATCATGAGTATGTAGTGTACACACAATAGAATTTCACCTAAGAAAAATAAAAGTATAAACTTTAAAGAAAAGTGAATGAATGTTGAAATAATTAAATCAAGGTGACTGATAATTCAGAAAGATAAATATAGGTTGGTCTCACAAATTACCTAAATATTGAATAAACACCACTACAAATATTCCATGTGCCTTTAAGTGAATCTCATTGCTTTCTTTGTTTTCTCTGTCTTTGCCAGCTATCTCTTCCCTTGATTTTCTTTTCCCTAAACAAATTTTCTATAATATATATATATATATATATATATATATGCATTATATGAAAACAACCAGTAAATTTTAGATATACATTTCTTTTCTAAAATATCTTTCAGAGATGATGCACCTAACCCTCAAGAGTCTGCAAGCCCCAGGGAGCTTAGAGATCAGGTGGGGTGGGGGGTGGGGACATCTATGGGGAGACAGGTGGGTGAGGAGGAGGTATGGGATATGGAACAGTCTGAAGGTGAATCGAGGTGGGGAATAAAATATGGAGTGTAAAAAATTAATTAATTAATAAAAAATAAAAATAATGTTAAAAATCTACCCAAATTATTGTAGATTATTTTAAAAACAAAACAAACAGAAAGGATATTACTACCCAGGGCTTAGTGGGCAAGTGAATTTACAAGATATGTAAAAGGCTGGATAGGGCCAAGCATGTCTACAGCCCTGTTGTTGTGGGAAGCTGAAGAAGGAGTGGCAGGGAGACTTGCTGGTCATTGACCTAGCTCTGGGTTCATTGAGCTACTCTGTGTGGAAGGAATAAGGCAGAGGGTGGTTGGACAGAATACCCAACATTCTCTTCTTTAACTCTAAGCATACAACTGTCATACATATGTGCACCTACACCAGATGTATGCATGCATTCTCATATATTATGCAATTTACTATATACTAATATAATCATCATGTACACAGATATTCCTAACCTCTCCCATTCTGATAATGATATAAGGATTATAGATATATAGTATGTTTATACATGAATACTCATTGTCACTGAAAAATGGGGTGCCTGAGAAAATAACTGTGAGTATGCCTCTTAGAACCTATACCTTCCGTTACTAATAAACAGCATCAAAAATGGGCTGCTGCAATAATTAATAGACAAGTAATTATACATTATTTCAATGCAAAATATTTCATATGTGTATGCAAAATGTTTCTTTTGGAATTATATCCCAACAGAAATTATTTATAATTAAAAATATCTCTGAGTGAGAAATAAACATTTTTAAAGTGCAAATATTTCTTTCCTTTGTACAATATAGCAGTAACAATTTATCTAGAACAATTAGAACAACCCAGTCTTCTTCAAACATATCCATACATTATGCTGAGGAGTACAGCACCTTCTAGTGGAGTCTATAAATAAATAAATGCATTTCTCTTGCTTGTGGCTAAGTTAATGTAACATTTTGATAAGCCTTTGTCCCTAGATACCAGACCAATAGGATGTTTTCTGCTGTTAAAAGTTATCATACATCCCACCTCCTTTCATTTTGTATCAGGCAGACTTGGCATTAAGGTGACAACTTAAGCTAAAAATCTGTCAAAACAAAGAATAGCTAACAGGCATCTGTAAAGCTGATGTAAAAATGGAGCATGTGCCAGCTGGAATGAAATGTGCACAATACAGATGCTTGCTCAGAAAATAAGTACCTTTGTGCTTACTGGACAGAACACGTATTCTTCTGCAACCATTTATTTTTTTCAGGGGACAATGTAAAATTCTTTGAATCTATAGGTAAAGAAAAGTCCCTGTGTTCAAGGACATAAGGAAAAGACTAGCTAAATTTATGCTTCTCTGTCCTAGATTTATTCCAAATGTTTTCATAGTTTAGTCTTTTTTCACCCTCAGGAGTATGTTCCAAGACTGTCAGTATATGCCTAAAACTACAGCCAGTTCCAAACCCCAGGCATACTATGAGCTTTTTCACATGTGAGTGCCTACATGAGAAAGTTGAACTTGCAGTTAGGACAATAAGAAAGTAACAACAATAATAACCAAAAAGAACAATTTCACAATATACCAACATACAAGTCACATAAATGTGATCTTTCCAAATACTTTTCACTTGAGTGTAAGCAATGCCATGCCATGATACCTCAACAATCACCCTAATAATCAGCATGGCTACTGTGTGACTAGTGAATAGATAGCACACACAGCCTAGATTGTAACCAAAGAGAATATATTGACCAACATGGATATTTTACCATACAACATAGGGTGATAAATACTCTAAACATAAATTGTCTGTTTCTGGAATTGTTTTGATATTTTTAGATTGTATGATTATTGTCCATAGGTAACTCAAATCATAGAAAAGAAGATGACAGATACACTGTATTAACTTTGGTGTCCTGAGAACAATATCATGTGACAGAACAACAGTTGTACAACATTCATAGATAAGGAAACTGAGCTGTTAAAAAGCAAGGAATTTGTGCCTTCGTCTAGGTAGATGGTGAGCAACAGCAGCACACAACTCCAAGTCAATAGACCCATATTCTCCACTCATCCATTTGAAAGTGTACCATTCCAATATGATGATATAATCAACAGTAATAAAAATGAGGATTTGTAGGTGGGGTTCACACAGGGAGAATGAATCATGAAAAGACCTTCATGTACTGGGATGTTTTAGCAAAACCCTGACTGTTCATCCACCTGATAAAACAGAAAGCCACATCAAGCAGCACTGCAGTAGTGACTACCATGAAACCTGTCCTAAATTAAATGAAATTGAGATTTCATACAATGTAGAAAATGACATAAATACGATATTTTAAATGTTCCCTGTTATTTTTCCAAAATGGAGATAAAATAGTTATTATTTGCTCCACTAAAGCATGCTGTTTATATTCATGTATCCCTCTAAAAAAATAAAGAAAAACCAGTTGACTAATGAGCTGAATTACAATTATTCAGCTATATTCATTGACTCAGTGCAGTCTTCTTAAGAATAGGAGTCAGTGTCATATGTATATATGCATATATATATGTGTGTGTGTGTGTATGTGTATCAGGAATGCATCATGAACACTGAATTGAGTCATTTTGACATAAGCTGAGTTGCTGTTGTGAATATGCAATGCACAATTTAATTTTGATTTTATGCTATATGCAGTATAGCATAAGGATTTTTTTTGCTTGAAATGACCAAAGAACTCCTTAATTAGATATTTTAAATGCTTGAATTCGTATCCTATAACCATAAAATGAAAGAAATGGATTTTTATTAAAATGCTACACTTATATTCTGGGAATAATTCTACCTGTATGTCTGTGCCGTGTTTTAGCTTCCCTACCCCCATCACCCCAAAGAAATGTTTTTCCTAACAGTGTCTTTAACTGAGCTCGTCTTGACACTAGAATGGACTTTCATCAGTGAATTTAGACTCTCTTTGAGAAAGCATGTATCTAAATGTTAACATATATTTTATAAAAAATCCTATCTTATAGTCTTATATTTAATATTATATATACTTATATATATTTATTATATATTTAACTACTGATACAATTTATTTAAGGAAGTTATAAATATTCTCTAGGAGTTCTATTATAAAGAAAAATATATTTAGAAGAAAATAACCTAAGAAAAATGGAAACCTTTTAAATTAAAAATAAATGGATAGCCAAAGGAAATTTTAAAATAAAAATGGGAGCAACCAGTGATCTCACATGTAAGCCAGGTGGTAGCATCTTTCTGCCATTCTGACAGATGGAATGCCTCCAGTGGAGTTATTTTTTGTCCTGCTAAAAAACTAGCTTAAGTGCTTCAAATGCTTTGCTTTTTCCTGATTTGTGCTCTGTGTACAATTAAGTATTAAAAAACTATTTTTCTGTTGGGTAAAATTCAACACCATGTACATTGATTTTCTTTGAAATCACTGCAATTGTCTGAGCCATTTTAAGTTTTTATAGCACTATGATGTCCATTTTAAATGACCAAAAGAGAGCAAGTATCCTAGGCAAGTATAATTATAAGGGTTTATACTAGTAATACCATAAACTTTTCCTTCAGGAAACTCTGTAAAATTGCTATATATAAATATATACTACAGGCAACATAAATGCTATAACAATGATATTAATTTCCCTAGGAAATTCAGCTTACTTGCCTAGGATTTTATGGTTGACCATATTGCTAAAAATTCCGTAGTAGGAGTCTTTGCATGCATCTCTCAACTTTACTCTATAAGTGGTTCATTACCACCTATTTTGTTAGCTTATGCCTGTGTACCCTGCAGTGATAGCATGAGGAAAGACAGATAAATGAAAGCAATAGAGGTTCACGGTTCATATACTTTAATTACTTGAATTGTAAGTTACAGCTGCCTGTACGAATCTATAGAAATAAACAATCTCAATCTCGGTACTGTAAAGGAGCACCAGATAAATGTCAAGAGAAATTCAAAAAGTTGTATTCTCACTAATTTCAATGTGGGCATGTCTCCGTTGACTTCCCACTTTCTGAAGCTAGGCAATTACCACTTACGTCTCCCTGGCTACAGCCTGGACAGATATCATTGCTGCAAATATTCTGGAAGGAGTACCAACTGGTTAGGATACCCTGTGTGATACCTATGTGTTCCCAGCTCATGTGGCAGGAAAGGATAACACAAAGTTGACAGGGGATCTTTTAAGTAGCCATCATCATTTTGGAATAGATTGCACATTTCTTACATTCACAAGAATAATTTGATTCCAGGATATCTCCAAAGACACTCTCATCTATATTTCATAATAATGATCTCTTAAGTTGTCCTCTAAGATGCTAACATCTAAGTAGAGTGTTTTACTTAGGATATTTAGAATTTCTGCCTCTTAAAACTCCTAGGAAATGGCAAAGTGACATTATTTTCATAAGTAATGATAATCTGGGTTTTTTTTACTGAAGAAGTAGACATATAATTCACATCAAAGGTCTTCAGTGTCTCCATTCCTATCTGCTTAACCACTTAAAAACAACTATGATCCCTTCTGTGCAGTGCTACTCTAACTAAAATCATTGAAACCTCACATTGGGATTCACTAGTGAATGCTTAGTCATAATGCAAATATTCAAAAATACAATGTATAGTTTTACTTTTTCATGAAATGAACATAGGACCCTTCCTTCATTGAAGTCTGTCCTTCCTAAATTCATATTTTGAGGAGAAAAGAATGTAATGTTGTCTTAAATGTTGTATTTTCCCTACTCCATTTTATCACAGAATTTACCTTGCTTTATCCACCCAGTCTGATGGTTGCACAGTTCCCTTCCAATTAGATTCACAAGAAAGAAAGAGAGAAAGAAAGAAAGAAAGAGAGAGAGAGAGAGAAGAAAAAAGAGAAAGAGAGAAAAAGAGAGAAAGAGAGAAAGAGAGAAAGATAGAGAAAGATAAAAGAGAGAAAGAAAGAAAGAAAAAAGAGAGAGAAAGAGGGAAAAAAGAGAGAAAGAAAGAGAAAGATAGAGAACAAAAGGAATGAAGAAAAAAGAAAAAAGAAAGAAAGAAAGAAAGAAAGAAAGAAAGAAAGAAAGAAAGAAAGAAAGAAAGGAAGAAAGGAAGGAAGAGAGAGAGAAGAGCCAGACCAGCATCTAGATTAATGATGAGACAGAGACTCAAAAGTAATATAATCTTGGGGGACATTTTTGTCTTCAATTTTAAATGACCATTATCTGACCAGAGAGAAGAGCTTTTCTGGCAAAACCTTTCTCCCTGCTGTGACTTTATTGATTCTTTCAAGCTTCACATCTTTGTTGGATATATTTGTAGGTATTAATGAGAAAGAACATGCAGCCCCAAAGAATTACATATTTTAAAAAGTCTCGAGCTAATTAATTAAGCTACTAGAGGAGTGCTACATTTCCCAAATAGCTTTCCATCAACTGACATTTTTAAAGTAATATTAAGATATGCATGCAAACACACAGTTTAAATTTTTTTGAAATAGAGCAGCAGATGAAATAAGCTTTTATTAATTAAAATTTTAATTAAACAGTCAGTTACATCTAAAACAGATGAGATGGACCTTAAGAGAGACTGGCAAGAAAATATATACTCCTCAGTGGGGGTAATACATTTTACTTGAATAAATTATAATATGTTCTATGCAAACAGTATACTAGTTAGGGTTTGGGGTTTTTTTGGTTTTGTTTTTGTTTTTTTGTCAATTTGACACAAGCTAGAGACATCAAAGACAAAGGAACCTCAATTAAGTAAATGCTTCCATCACACTGGCCTGTAGTCTGTGGGACATTTTTTGAGTAATGATTGATTAATGGTACGGCTCAGCCTACTGAATTAATGCTACCCCTGGACAGGTAGTCGTGAGTTATGTGAAAAAAGGGGTGAAATGACCAATAAACAGAGTCCCTTCATGATTTCTACTTCAGTTCATGCCTCCAGGCTCTTGCCTTCAGTTCCTGCGCTGATTTCCTTTCATTTTAAACTATAAGCTATAAGCAGAAAAAATAAAACAATTAAAAAAAACTTTCCTTCCAAAGTTGTATTTGGACAGTGTTTTATCATTGCAATAGAAATTAAAAATTATATTCAGTTTTTCATATTATTAAACAAACAAAATTAAATTAATATATTGTTCTCTCTTTTCACATGGAATTTAGTTGAAAATTATGCAGGCTCTGTGTACATAAATATGATATAGGAAACATAAACATGATTGGTATCTACAAAGAACCTTTTAAAAAAGAGGTAATATGTAAAATTATCAGTAAAAATTTTCAAACCCAATATCATCTGTCATTTTTCCTCTTCTTTTAATAAAATACACAGACACAAGCAAGGTGAGACATGAAGGGCTCATTTTGAACCTTAGTCTAGAAAGTTCATTATGTCCCCAGGCAGTATGCAGTGAGTCATAGTAACAAGGACATGTGGAAGATGGTCACAGGTGTGGTTAGAGGCTTGTATCCTTAGATATGTCCTTGATCACTCTAGATCATATTAAAGCTTGGAAATGTCACCTGATCCCAGTGAGAATGACTAAGATGAGAAACAAATAACAAAAGCTAGCATGGACATGAAAGAAAAAAAAAAACACTTAACTCACTGTTTGTGGAAGTGTGAGTTGATACAGCCACTACAAAACCTCATGTCATGATTCCTCAAAAACCTAGAATTAGATCTACTACATAATCTGTCTACACAACTCCTGGGTATGTATCCAATGAACTTTCTGTCTTACAAAAGAGATACTTGCCCTTTGCCAACTGTTCTTCTGTTCACAATAGCCAGGAACATGGAGACAACTTAGATGCCCATTAATTGACAAATGGGTAATGGAAATGGGCTGCATAAATCCAGTGGGATATATTCAGCTTTTAAAAGATATGAAATTTTCAAGTAAATTATTACAGCAGGAATTATCATTCTAAATATCCATATAGAAAAGGTAAATGTGGCATATGCTTTCACATATGTGAAATCATATGTGAATGCTAGCTTTGAATCTTTAGTTGTTTGTTTAAATTGGAGTAAACGTAAGTCAGGAAAACAGTGAAAAGGCATGGCTGAGTACAGCGCTTTCAATGTCAGGAGGAAGAGAATGTACTTGGCATGAAGGGGGAAGAATAGAGGGGCAAGAGAGGTTGAGTATGGTAAGGGAATGGGAAATCAAGACACAGAATACAGAACAGGAAGAGCTAACAAACACTGAGGCATCTGAAAATGCCACATGGAAAGCTACAGCTGTAGAAGTATCCTAAAATACATATCGATACACATAGAAAAGAAGTTTAAGTAGATTTTCACCATAACAGGAGGCACTGGAGATTACCTATCCTAGATAAAATAGGCTATCAAATAAAAACTCAATGTTAAATATGGTTTACCTCTTTTAAGAGTTGTTTTTCAGTCATGTCCAATAGACAGACCCAGCCAGCATTACAGGCGATTGCCATTCCTCTTGGTCACCCTCGAGAACATAGTAGTAAGATATTGTTGTTTAGGACACCATATAGCTGAGTCTTGGAGCATGAATAATTCAAGCTGATATCAAAGTGAAGCATGTTTTCTAGTTGAATTTCATAATTCTGGAAGATGATATGCACACTACTGGGGAATTAAATAGTCAACAGTCCTACCCAGCTGTGAACTCCATAAACTATAAAAATGACCTGCCAGAAGAAATGTGCACTCTTGCAATAGTGGCCCAAATATTAAGTGAGTAACCAATCATTTTCTAATTGGTTTAAGACTCATTACACAAGATGGAATTCATGTCTGCCACTTTCAACAGGATCAACAGCTTGTGCCTGGGAAGCATTAGCCCGAGGGAAGAAACTACTACTGTGATTCTGCTAAATTGGCCCAGTATTAAACCCCTTAAGTACTTATTTTTAGATCCATAGATTAGTATATCTCTTAACCCTCATCAGAGAAGCTCCATTTTGTAGCCGAGAGTAGTTAACCTAAGAGACCCACCACTGGCTGTGACGTACTCAGCATTAAATGGAACAGCTATATCACGTGCTCTACTCTCCTTTCATGGATCAGCGTGGAGGAGGACGCGGAAAATTTCCAAGAAGCAGAGATAGTGGATGACCACAGAGAAGCAATGTTTTCTAGATATGACCGAGCAGTGAATCTAAGAGATAAAGCCAAACAAAACAGCAGCATAGTAAAGCTGGGGACAATGGCGTGACACTTAGATGAGGACTTGTTGACAACTGATGGCTATCCTTGAATGACATAAGACTACAAGAAACAGAAAATTTTAAAAGAAACCTTCATCTTAAGTCAAAAACAGTATCGAAAATTCGGTGATTTTTAGGTTTCTACAATGTTTTAATGAGGTCACAAAGACTCAATCTGAGTCATTTGTACTATAGGGAAACTTGTGTAATGATTTTAAGTCAGGAAATTTCCAAAGCATTCCTATTGGCTTGTAAATATGTTTTGAATGTGGTTGTTTTATTCAAACAAAAATACTTCTTCAGCATGCTTAGCTGACATTACCATGAAGGCTTCAGCATTATGAGATATTTGAGCTTTTAGATTTATATGAGTTAATTAATGGCATAAAAATGGCTTCCAGTAGCTACAGCTGTTAGATATGATTTAGTGATGACTAGTAAACTTAGAATACACATGACTTTAAATTTACTCCAAACAAGCCCTGATTAAAGTTTATTAAATAAATACGAGATAATATTCTGCTTATAATGACAAACTAAAGTTCAATTCACCCAAAAACTGTAGTGTTTTGTTTTTTTTAAGTTATACTTAAGATTTTATGAAAAACATTAAACTTTTATCTATTTTGAAG
This sequence comes from Mastomys coucha, assembly GCF_008632895.1. Lineage (NCBI taxonomy): Eukaryota > Metazoa > Chordata > Mammalia > Rodentia > Muridae > Mastomys > Mastomys coucha. The sequence continues at coordinate 81,438,615 of NW_022196894.1, forward strand.
TAAACATATATTTATATATGTGGAGGATATATATAAAAGATATATATGAAACTATATTAACATATATAAACATATTTGCAATATATATTTTAAATATGTAAATATGTATTGGAAACATATGCAAATATATATGAAATATATTTTTATGCAAGCTAAATATATTTTTATATTGAAATACGTATGTATACCTAAATACATACATGTAAATATATATTTATATATGGTATAAAACTTAAGATCAATGAGATAAAGCCTTTGTTTCATTTGAACATGTGAAAAGTAGCACTTAATAAAGTTTTAAATAAATAGCTGTGAAATTTTTTCTGATCTTATAAAACTTTGATATTTAGTTACATACATCTTTCAACTACAATATGAGAGACTTAGTCAAGGGCAAATAATCAAAATTATTTCTGCGAGAAACTCATTCAGAATAAGCAATAAGTAACTTCTACTAGCAGAATATAGACATGAAACAAAGAATGGATTAATCACAGGCAGTGCAATTGGCAAAGGTATTTGACAAAAGGTACCTCAAAATGCAGAGTAATTGCAACAATTAATACTGGTGAGTGGTAGAAAGAAGAAGAAATTACCTAAAATTTGTGAGAGCAGCTGTAACTGAGAGATTCTAAGAAGTCAGTTTCCAATATCATTAAGACCATGGAGAGATACATTATAGGTTCTTTTTCAGAATGCATTTTTAGTAGATATTCACTGTACAAAATAGTAAGTTTTATTATTGTATTCTACTATGTGTTTATCAGTATTCATTTACTCACCCTGCCTTATTCTTTCCTTTCTATATAACTGCCATTCCTGATTGTCTCCTTCCTTTTCTCAAAAAATACCCCTGTATTTGCAAGTCCTTTCCACACATACACTTGGAGTCTATATTCCACTCAAAATGCAGTATGTGTCTTTCTGGGTCACCATTTTACTTAACACAATGATCTTAATTGCCTTCTATTTCTTGTGGTGTTGATTTCTATAATCCACATTAGGCTCTAATGAGCTATGTAATCTCTGTTCACATGATTTTTGCAGGAATTAATTTTCAAAGGGAACCTAGACTGAGATGAACTATACTTTGGCTAGCTTTTAAAGCAATTTACATTAATATTAATATGTAGTATCTAAAATCATATAACCTAATCATCTAGATGGTCTCAGGTATGTAGAGCAATCTTATTAAATGAAAATATTGATGTAAAATCATTACATTCTCATAATAAATGTCTACACTCATTTTTAATTTGATAAAATATATGTAATTGAATTTAATTTTATACTGAAAATGATGAAAATACCACAATACAATAATTATACTTAAAATTTAATAGTGATAACTAAAATCATGAGTTTTTACAATGTATACTAAGTATTTTGTGGTCTATATATACTAATATAAAATGCTGACACATGAAAAATTTACCTCGGTGTCATGATACACATAGTTGAAATTCATGACAGAAAATGAGATGTTTATTCAATAAACTATGGAATAGGAAGCATGATTTCAAATCAAGCATTAAAAACCATGCCTCCACACCTAGCATTTACATTTGCTCTCAAGATCAAACTCAGGTTCTCACACTTGTGGGGCAATTACTTTACTGAGTAAAGAAACTAACCCCAAATTGTCCTTTAAGACAATGGAGAATAAGGACTCTACAAATTTGTGGTTGCTCAGTATGAGAACCTGAGCCCATCCTCCACAGCTCATCTAAATAGCCCAACATCTTCAGATTGTCTCCCCTTCCGCTTTCTTTTCTTTTTTCATTTTGCTTTACAGAGGTACTCCCATCATTCTGATCTAAGATTGTTGATATCCCCGGTGAAGCTTCATGTTCTGCAAATGTTCTAGATGATGTGCAATCAAGAGAGGGACAGCAGAGTCAGGACTTCTCTCACTCTCCATGGTGCCTCATATAGCCAGTTTCAAATATTTGGGGGTGTGAATTGCTGTGATTCATGTCAACAATGTCACATGTCGTGTACATGTCAGGAATTCTTCAGCAAATCTTTAAAACTGAAAGGGGAGAGGGTAGTACTTACTTGTCTTAATAATTTAAACTTTAAAAATCAACTTTAAAGCAAGTTACACTGAATTTTCCACAACTAACCTACATCATATCTACACTGTTCCTTCATCTGCCAGTCCTTATTCAGTCAAATAGGCATACAAAGGAAAAGCCCTCCACAGCATACCAAAGGTGCAATGTCAGTACCTACCACATGGGAGCACCTACCCCTCAAATCATCCCTGAGAGACATGGCCTGCTCCTTTCCTGGTTGTCTGCTTCATAGATTTAATATATCAAATTCAGCATCCACAAACACGAGAAGTTAAAAAATCAGAGTATTTTGTCTGTAATTTGACTAAACTCAATTTTGTGTGGTAAATACTTATAGAAAAGTAGGCTTATTTTGTATTCTAGCACCATTCCTCAAAGTTTTTTGAGTATCAGAAAAATGTGAATTAAGAGGGGAAACAGGAATAAAATTTCAGATTCTGTTAAGTAGAGGAAGACATAAGTTAAGAAAATCCCCAGTGATCTTTGTTATGAATTGTTGTCCATGCAGCAAACTGCCTTCACAAAATTTTGGGGAACCAAATAAGAAAAGATAGGAAAAAGTCAAACATTAAGCTATGTGGGGGGGAGAGGGGGAAGAGAAAGAGAGAGAGAGAGAGAGAGGGGGGGGAGAGGGAGAGAGAGGGAGATAGAGAGAGAGAGAGAGAGAGAGAGAGAGAGAGAGAGAGAGAGAATCTTCTACTTGGTAGAGGGAGAAGTTTTCAACTTCAGAGCTTAGACCAAAAACCTCATGGACCTACTACAGGGAAAAACTACTGTCAGGAGAAGACCCCACTCCCTTGATATCTGTTTGTAGGGACAAAGCTTCAGGATCCCCAAGATACAGGGCAACAACAGGATAACTGGGAAGAGTCCTCATGAGGATCCCATGTTGATGATGTGACAGAAGCCTCATTGCAATGGACAATTATAAGTAAAAATGTGAGGACAGAAAGACATACGGTGGGACACACTGTGACATACTACAGCTTCCACAATGAGATATTTTCTATGCTTTGTTTTGGTTTGTTTTTTTTTGTTTGTTTGCTTGCTTGCTTGCTTGGTTAGTTGGTTTTTATTTCCTTTTAAAAGGGTGGTTGCAAGGACAAAGGGCAGATACAAGGGGACAGAGAGATGACTAAGACTGAGGTACCTAATGTGAAACTCACAAAGAATCAACAAAAAAATTTTTTTAAAGATTCCATCTTCTGGGTATTGGGGCACAATTGCTAACATGAGACTTACCTTTGATCTTAAATCTAGGCCTACCATAATGAAATCTAATTCTTGGGCCAAACTAAGTTCTGAACCTTCTCTAGAATCTGCTAGGGACCTGCACATAATAGTATTTATTTGTGTTTGATCAGGTATCACTGTCAGTCTTGGAAGAACCATGAGGGGGTGCACACTCCCACAAATATATTATGTAAGGCTGCTATGTCTGTGAAACCTAGTTATAATACAATTTGGCATTACCCTTGATAGAGAAAGGTCTGTTTTCAACACTTATTTCTCCATTCTCACTCAGGATAAGACAGTCCTCACAGCCAGAACCTTTATACCTGCTTGGCACCATACCGGTCATGGACATATAATTCATAAAATGAATAGATATTTCAGGCTGTAAAGCCACCAGCTTTAGCATGGTCTTCAATGTACTATAACATAGTTAGAAATTCACTAGTTGAAGGTAGGTTGGTTTTTTTTAAGACAGAATTTGATATTGGAATCTGAGACAGGCAACACGTGATTTGAGCCTCTTCAATAATCCAGTGTCAGGGCAAGACAAATATGGCAGTCTATTGGATTTTTATTTTTATTTAATTAGCACCTCCTGTGCCTGGTCTATCAACAGGACATCACTTCATTAGAAGACCTTAGACCTACTCAAGTGTTGTCTTGATAGGTTGTGAGCTCTTGATATGATATGACATGTTAATATTAATATGTGTAGGTATGGTATAGAGCTGATTCTTCTGCAGTGAGTTGGGCAGAATTTCACAGTGATCTGCAGATGAAGAGTCTGGGATTACCCTGCTCCAGAGAGAGGTCAAAGAAATGAACTCCTCCACATCTGTGCTGAACTTTCAAACTAGTTTCAAACTTAAAGCAAATTGAAATTTGGGTCAACCCCTAGTACTGAAATAATGACAACATATACCAACAAAAAAACTCCATAAGCCTAAATTTAACCATTGAGTGATGAAAGAGTAGAGTGAATTAATACTCAAAGGAGGAGAAATATTCTGCTTATACTTTATGAACAGATAGCAACAAATGAAAAGCCATATTACAAAAATAGGAGTAAACTTCTAATACTTCAGTAGATAGATAACATTACACAATAAACATGCATGGGCATTCAAGAATGGCATTGTTTATCTGATTCTATTTTGATGTTAATTCCACTCTCCTGGGATGGGTTGCAGACAAGGAGTGAGTCACATTCTCACTTGTGACTTCTTGTGAACCAATCCCCTAATAAATAAAGGAGCCAATCACTGGGAAAGTAGGAGGGACTTCGGAGTTGGAGAGGGGAAGAGAAGAGGAGGGGAGAGAAAGAGAAAGAGGGAGGGAGAGAGAGAGAGAGAAAGAGGGAGGGAGGGAGAGAGAGAGAGAGGAAGGATATTTTTGGATGAGAATAGCGTGAGGACAAGATATAATGAGTGTCTTCTAGTTTCAATGGCGGATCCATCAGGATTCGCCACCGGAGGATTTAGATTTAATAAGGTTTACAAACCAGGATTATAGTTGTTGTGCCCAGCGATTGAGTTACTATTGTTTCTGAAGTAAGTTTGTGTTGTGTTATGTCTAGACTCAAGAGAGAATGGTATGGAGGCAAACTGAGAGTTTGCCTGAAGTGTACCAAAAAGGTCATGGGGGTTTTGAAGCATGGTGCAGGCATGGTAGTAATCCACCAGTAGGAACTTAGCAACCTGGGTGGAGAGATTTTTGGAGCACTGAGTTAGAGTCTCCACAAGATAAAAACAGGTTGGCCATTGCCCCTCAGAGCATGGCCTACCAAGGCACCTGGGCAGAGAGTTGCCTGGCACAAATATCACCGAAACTTGCAGCTTGCAGGTTTGTTTGTTTGTTTTTTGTTTTTTGATTTTTTTCCTATCACTGTTTTGATATTTTCTTTATTTACATTTCAAATGTTATACCCTTTCCTGGTTTCCCCTCTAAAAAAAAACCCCTATCCCTTCCCCCTTCCTCCCTCTCACTAGCCCACCCATTCCTGCTTTCTGGCCCTGACATTCCCTTACACTGGAGTACAGAGACTTCCCAGGACCAAGGGCCTCTCCTCTCATTGATGACGGACAAGGCCATCCTCTGCTACATATGCAGACACTATTGTGGATGCCAACAAGTGCTTGCTGACAGAGAAGCCTGTTATAGCTGTCTCCTGAGAGGCTCTACCAGTGTATGACAAATACAGAGGTGGATGCTTGCAGCCAACCATTGGACTGAACACAGGGTCCCAAGAGGAGCTAGAGAAAGGACCCAAGGAGCTGAAGGGGTTTACAGCCCCATGGGAGGAACAACAATATGAACTAACCAGTACTCCCAGAGCTCCCACAGCAAGTACTTTTTTTTTTTTTTTTTAAATATTTTCCACAACAATTGGCCACAGGATATAGTGTACCAAATAAGCAAAAGCCAAAGCAGGGAGATGTATCTTTACATAGCTATCCTGCAAGAAATGTAGAAGGGACCTCTTCAAGCTGAAGGAAAGAGGTTTGAGTAACTCAGAAAACACCAAAGGCATAAACCTCACTAAGAGTAAGAGATAGATGCTTATATGTAAGTTGCTATGCATGTTGAGGATGCATCAACTATGAAGATATAGTATAATAAAATATTCATTGGGGTAGTTCTGACAAAAAAAATCATACAATCTGTATAGATTTCTTTAATCTAGGTTGTAATCAAGAAAAATAATTTATGATAAAGCAGACAAACTAATAGGCAAGAGTCAAATTACCCTGCTAGGGTAAGTAATATCATCATAATAAAAGATCATAAGAAAGGTTTGTAGTGTGTAGTTTTTACTATCCCACTTTAGACCTGGGAGGACTGTGCTACTACTAGGCCTGCCCAGGTTCCCTAAGATCTACAGATAAAGCATGCACACATTAACTTATTTTCAATCTGTCTTATTGGCTCAATTGTTGGGCTCTTCTAAGCTTTCCTCAGCTATCTTGCACCCTTCTTTTCACTCCCAGCTCAGCACCCTAAATCTACTTTCAACTTCAGTTGCTCAGTTACCATCTTGTTGAGCAACCCAAAAGTGTTCTACACTTAGTTGAATTGCTAATCTCCCACCTGGGAAAGTAGCCTATGGCCTCTCCACCCAAGATCTCACATAGCTGGTCATCTTTTCACCCTCTGAAGCATGTCAAAAATTTTCCCCTCCCCTGCATTTCTTAGCCTTTGGGGACCTGGAAGTTCCACCTCTTCCTTCTGCCCAGTAATCAGCCCCTGGCATCTTTATTGATGGATCAAGAACCAAATGGGGAACAGGATCTTAGCATCAAAACTACCCCCTACAGAGGCTGAGTTAAGAAGTGTGACATTAGAAACTTGGATGCAAGTGAAAAATGATTACAGGAAGACTTTACCTATTGATAATTACCTTGAATGTACATTAATTAAAATTCCCAATAGTAAGTCATAAAGTGAGCGAAGGAAGAACAAGAGCTAACAATATATAATGTGACAAACACACCTCATAACTAACAATATGTAAAGACTGAGAGGGGGAATATAATAAAATATTCCCTGCAAATAGACTCCCAAAGGAAATGAGAGTAACCAAACTTAGATAAAATAGATAAATCAATAAGATAAAATAGACTTTAAATCATAAAATGATACATCATAAAATAATAGACTTTAAATGATAGATCATTTCTGTCTACTTATTAATAAAGGTATGTATTCAAAAAACAATTCTAATTCTATGTGTATCCAATAACATACTGCCCAAATATATAAAACAAACTTTACTAGAATAAGAAAGACTCAGTGGCTTCAGTGATAAGTTGGAAATTTTAATTTCTTACCTTCAGTAGTAGGCAGATCGTCCAGACACAAAATCAATAAAGAAACAGTGGAGTTAAATTGTATCTTGGGGAAAAAAAAAAAAACAACAGATGCCTACAGAACATTCCTTCCAATAACTGCGAGATGCACAATCTGCTGAGCACATGAGACATCCTCAAGGACAAATCATCTAACATGCCTCAAGTCTGATAGAATTTCTGAACACTAAAATCATATCAGGCATCTTTTTTTATAATAACAATGCAAGAGAACAAAACATCAATAAGAAGTAAAACTTTGGAAGCAGTATAAAGACAGAAAAGAAACAACTACCCCTGAGTGATCAATGGATCAGGGAGTAAATGAGGATGCGAATTATAATGCTTCTTGAAACAAATGAAAATTGAGACAAAATAGACTAAAAATGTGTGATACAGGAAAATATGTACAAATAATAAATAGTGAAGAATGGCCACAATGGCATAACATATTCATCTCAAATAAAAAGTATCATTAAATCTCCAGGAAATTAAACAAGAAAGAAAAATCTGAAGTGAACAGAAGGAAACCTATATTAGAAGTTCAGAATAAGTGTACACAAAACAAATGCTAATATGTTTATCTATAAAGATAAATCTGAGCCTGATCAGTGAATTATACATGAGCCAAATTAATGAACCCAGAAACTATACTGGCTTTAAAAGAGAAAGAATATCCAATTAGATAAAATAAGAGATTAAATGGGAGAAAGTAAAATAACATTACAAACATACAAAAGAACAATATGCCAACAACTTTGATATCCTAGAAAAAACAAAGTCCTTGAACTCTATGTTGCCAAGATTGGATCAATAAAAATTTTTAAAAAAGAAAAAAGAAACCACAGTGAAAAGTAACAAATAAAGTGCATAAACATTGAAACCTCCCATCTGAGAAAGGTTCAGTATCAAATGATTTAATTAATTGCTTAAACTAAACAGTCTTTTCAACATTATTTTAAAAAATAGAAGAAATGTGAATTATTGCAAATACATTCTACTCGGCTATCATGCTTAGTGCCGAAAACAAACAGGCACACAGCCAAAATATTCATGGACTGAACTGAATCAATAGCACTAGCACTAAAATTTGAAGAATGAAACTTGAAAGGATACAAAATAGTAGAAGGGTGACCCATATTTACGGATTGGAAAAATCAATGATGACAAAAATGCCCTTGTGTCATAGAATGATCTGCACATGCCTGAACTCACTTCCAAAATACCAATGGCATTCTTTACCAAGTTAGGAAAAGCAACCCTTACATTTATATAAATAAAAAACTTTTCTTAAGAGCTAACACAATCCTAATTGAAAAGAACAAAGAACGAGAAATTTTGCTTCCTAGCTTCAAAATAAAGGCAATAATAATCAACACTGCATGTCATTGACATAGAATCAAACATATATTAAACAACAGAATAAAGTAAGATATATATACAGACAACTGATTTTTGTATTGTCAATAAAAACATACAATGAAGAAAAGCCAATCTTTTAATCATTACTTCATGTATTTATCCAATTTACATCCCAATCACAGTCCTCTCCCTCCTCCTCCCAGTCCTACCTTTTCACCCTCTTTTCTCTCTTCCCCCACCCCTTCTATGAGAAGATTCCCCCCTCCACAACCCACCCTGGCACATCAAGTCACAACAAAACTAAACACATCCTCTTCCACTGAAGCCTTTTGGAAAGTAACCCAAAGACAGACAACAGAGTCCAATGGGAGGAGACCCTTGCTCCTGTGGAAGTTTGATGACCCAGAGTAAGGGGATGCTAGGGCTGTGAGGAAGGAGTGGATAGGTGCATTGGGGAGAACTGTTGTAGAGGCAAGGGGGAAGACAGATGCGATAGGATGTTGCAGAGGGGAAACTGGGAAGGGGAAAAACATTTGAAATGTAAATAAATAAAATAACAAAAACAAAGGGAAAAGAAAATCTAATGTTTATAACTATGTATTGTATTTTCATTCACATTTTTAAGACTTTTTGTTTGTTTTGTTTTGTTTTATCTGGCATGAAGTGTAGAACCTGTATCTCAGAATATTTCCAATGGGAACATATTTTGATAATTGTCTACGTTTGGTAGAAAATAACGAAGTATCATCACACAAGCTATTGCTAACTGGTCTGGATCCAAGAGTGGCTTTGCTTTCTTGCTTTGATTTCCACTCACCCCTTTGAGACTTGACTGGATTTTTTTCCATATCTTCATGGCACCTTCACATTCCTCCTCCCAGCCTTTCCAGTTACCTTTTCTGGAAACTCTACAAAACAGAAGTATTAAAGCCTATCTATTCTCATAGATGTCATAAACCTCCATCAAGCCTTATGGAGGATCTCCAACCTTTGCACTTGATCCATAGAGATGACCTACCAAAGCTCAATAACTGTATCCCACAATTTTTTTTTCTAATTTGTCTCCCAAGTGATACTTCAATTTTTTCATATAAACAAAATCATTATTATTATTTATTTTTTAAAAAAGCTGTAATGACTGAATTCATAAAAATTTTCAGATTACACTGTAGATTCTGGAATCCTCCTTAGAGGATACAAATGTCCAAACACTGGTGTTTAGGTAATCCTTGCACATGGAGCACCATTACACACATACTTTTGAAGGGACACCTTTTTCTTTCCCTCATTAGCATTTATACATCAAGGTGACATTCTGAAGCAAGTGCTGATCCTTTGTAACCAAATGAAACATCTAAAAACCATTTTATTCCATATGCAGTTTCTTTTTTCTTTTTTTTCTTTTTTTTTATTTTTTTATTTTTTTAAGACCAGGCTATCCTCGAACTCAGAAATCTGCCTGTCTCTTTTCCCAAATCCAAATAATTGTCACATTTCAATTTCCAAATGTTTGATAGTATCATTTTAGTATTATTTTCAAATGCATCTCTCTTGGTTATGCTGTAAATAAAATTATACTGCACAAAATGAAATAATATACTTCTGGACATTTCATTATATAAGTTAAAATATATTTAATGAAGGCTGTTGTTTCAGATTTTATTCATATATGTCCTATGTATTTTAATCTGTCATTAGTATACCTGTGGTGATATAAATCCATTTCAACTATATGAGTGCATACACATACTAATATACTATAAATTTATTTTTAAGTCAGCGTAGTTTGCTCCTCTCTTCATTTAAGTCAAGATATGTTCAAGTCAAAATCAGGAACCAATGGCTTGTGGACTGAAACCTCTAGAAGCAAGAGTTAAAAGTAAATATTTAAGTTTATTACCTTAGACCATGGGACTTATCCTGTGCCATGACCTCTTTGGTAGTCAACGGACCCTTTCACAGGGTTATATATGAGATATACTGTATATCAGATATTTTCATTATAATTCATAACAGTAGAAAGTTATAGTTATGAGGTAGCAATGAAAATACTCTTATGGTGTGGGTCACCACAACTTGAGAAACTTTATTTAAGGGTAGCAACATTAGTTAAGGTTGAGAACCACTATTCTAAGGCATGTTGTATAATAATGAAAAACTGACTTACACAGACAAAAAAAATTCTCTATAGTAGTAAATTATACACATTTGTTATATAGAATGGCTGGCTATAGTAGAAACTAAATGGTAGAGGCCATTTTAGTAATAATTCTTTTAAAATAATCTAAATACATATATTCATGCACCATTTTATATGCCATCTTAAAACATTGATAGCATCTTTACATTGATTCAAGCAAGTATCTAATTGCATGAAAACACAAATTGAACTTGAAGCCTCATCTGACTTTCATGTCCTGAGGTGCGATTATTTATATAACTATTCAGTCATTATGCAGCATGATCCTGGAGATGAAGAGAGATATTTAAACCAAGAAAGACCACGCTAACACAAATTTGTGATCCAGGCTTTATAAAATATCTCAGAATATGTGAAAAGATGAATAACTGAGTTAACACAATTGGTTTTGTCTTTAGAATGTAGTATTTTAATGAGTGATACATAATAAATGGAAAAAACAATGATTAATGACCAATGTGTGTTTGGACTTCATGACTAGAGCAGGTCTTGCCTTCACAGGTGAGACTGCACATAAAAATATAAATTCAGGCATACTGCATACTTAAACAGTTTAAAGTTACATATAAAACTAACAAATTGCTAAATAAACTTTACTTGAGCTTGTACTCTTAACTAGTATTTAAGAAACAGAAATGAATGCATCCCAGGAATAGATAGCATAAAAGAAATATTTCCAGCTCATGTCCTCTGTGTCCCATCCTGACTTCAGCCTACCCAGAACATCTATCTATAGAGTCCAAATGCTTGTTAACCCTGAATTTCACATGCCCACAATTTGATCATCTGTTTACCATCAGATGTCTTTAGATATATAATGGACATTTTTAAATATATATTATTTCTGAAATTAAGATGTAATTACATCATTTTCTCCCTAGCCTTTTCTTCCTCCAACCTTTCCCATTTATACAGTCCCTTTTGCTATCTCAGATTCATGGCCTCTGTTTCTTTAATTTTTTTGTGATATAATGGTCTGGGCAGGTGGGATTCATATATTGTATATTTATATATTCTATGTTCTTAAGTGTAGTGGTTTGAATATGCTTGACCCATGGGAAGTGCTACTATTGGAGGTGTAGCCTTGCTGGAATTGATGTAGCCTTGTTGGAGGAAGTGTATCACTGTGGGGGTGGGCTTTGAGAGCTCCTAGTTTTCAAGCCTCCTCCTGCCTTTGGGTGAAGACCTAGATCTTTCAGTTCCTTCACCAACACATGTCTTCCTGGACACTGCCATGCTTCCCACCATGATGATAATAGACTGAACCTCTGAAACTATAAGCTAGCTCCAGTTAAAGGTTGTCCTTTATAAGAAGTACCATGGTCATAGTGTCTCTCCACAGCAATTGAAAACCTTAAGACAATATATTCATATATTTATTTATATATTTATATGAATACAATCTACTCAGTCTGTAAAACACTTTCATATGTTTGATTTTTCAGTTCAGCCCTTAGTCTTGGATAACCAGTTTGGCAGTTCTTAACTGCACTAGACTTCAAGTCTTCTTTAGGTAACCAAGTCTTCTTTAGTATTTCTGGGAGACAAAAGTCTTATAGCAAACCTTCTGGGTTTGTTTCTGTCTATTGTAATATTGCTGTTCCATCTATATTATGAACCCTTAATCTTACAGGCAAGAATTATGTTACAGGTATACCAGTTGGGGCTGAATACCACACTGTCATCTGTTCTCTGCATTTTTATTTGTTTCATCTTAATGAGGACTTTAGCTACAGAGGAGGAAAGAAGATTCATACCGAAGAACCAGGGACAGCTCTAAGAGAAACTTTCATCTTGTATTTACTTGTTGGTGATATAATAAGGATTTGAAGGATAGATATGTATTAGTCAAATTTCAATGTGTATCAGTGAGATTTACTGTGAGAAGCATCTCAGATGAATCAACTTACAAAAAAGGTTTCTCTTCACTCACATTTGGAGATTCTAGTCAGTAACTGGGTGAACACATTACTTTTACAACTCCAGTGAGCAGCACAAAACTCTTCTAGAGTTCTATTCACCTGTTCACCTGTTGTCAATGACATGAAATGGAGGGATAAATGAAATGGTGTTCTTAATCCCTTATGAAGGCATGCTGCTTATGTTGCACTAAGCTCTATAACAAGGCCTTGACTCCTAAAGCTTCCTCTTATCTCTCACTCTTCGTTGTCAAAACATAAACACTTTAAGACCCATAGATAGCATCCCAGGTCTAATTGTATCAAGAAACTCTCAGTGTATCAGTTGATCACCAAAAAAATAAAGGAGCCTAGGAAATGTTCACTGAAAACAGTGAAATCATTGTAGCAATATTCACCAACTTGCTGAAATGAGAACCTACAATTAAGATGAGTCAAGGCTGTATGAAACTAACTTAAAGACAAAATAACATTGGAAAGATGAATGCCCAGGAGAAGATCCCAGAACTTATTCAACCGAGTATCAAAATGTTGACAAACAAAATTAATAGTGACGTTCAGTAGAAAGTAGAGTCAGTAAAAAAGGGAGTAGCATATACCTAATGACAGATATGGGTATTTGAAATATATAAAAGTACATGAGAGATTATTCAAGAATATTGTGAAAAGCCTAAAACACAGGGCTGAAACCAAGCATGGTGGCACTTCCCTTATCCCCTGTACCTCAGAAGCAGAGTCATGAAGATCTCTTGAGTTTGAAGCTAATCTGGACTATATCGAGAGATCCAGGAAATCCAGAGCTACAAAGAGAAATGTTACAAAAACAAAAACAAACAAACAAACAAAAAAACAATGTTGGTGCTGCATCCTAGTCTTAAATACTAGAACATGGAAAGAAAGAAAAAGGCACAGGCATGTGGAGTAATAGGAAAGTCTAGTCATCTAAGTTCTTTGTTGTAGCAAAGCCAATACTAAACACACAGGCGATTCATGAGAATCAACTACAATGGGTACCATGAAGTAGGTGCTCTGTAAAACTGAATTGATGGACTACATTTCATAGCTGCAAAGATTTTCTCATAGTGCTTTATAATGATTGACTAGACATTGCTAGGGAATTTTTATTTGGTTGGGAAGGGGTAAAACTAAGCATTAGATGCCTTTTTAATTCTGTCCCTAAATTACAACCTCACAGCCCTGTTTAGATTAATTGAGCTTCAATGTTTCAATATCAATGACCTAAATATAAATTGTGCAAGCCATAAAGTCATATGCTGAATGCATAAATTATTCATCTTATAATTTAAAGCTGCAAAATAACAGCTCTCCTAGGATATAAAATATCACAGTATTCTGGAAAGATTTTAACATTTAGGGAAAATTTTTCAAAAAGATGTGACTGTCTCTTAATTAATGTAATTACTAAAAATCTCACTAATTAGAAACAATTTTCACATCAACAGAGCAGTCATAACAGTGTTTTAGAAGCTACAGGTTACAACCCAGTAGTTGTTCATGACTAGAATGTTTTACTGAATTAAAATGTAAAAGCTCAAATTTTGCATGTAGCTATTGCTTGACTAAACATATACTAGTTTTATGTAATATGCATGTCATATAGATGAAAATATATATTAAATTATGTATCCATTTGTTATTTGTTTATATATTGCCTGAACACTTGTTGAATAACTCTGGTAACAATTGGTGTTAAAAATCAAGGAAATTTTCTTTTTAAAGTGTATAGTCTAATCACAAAGGTAGATAGTAACAATGAAATCATTGAAGCATTAAAATAAAAAAAAATCATCCATCTCTCTAAGACAGATAATAAGTAATTGAAAGAATATGGGGGAATGATTATAACAAATGAACAGAGATAACACTAAACACTGAATCTGAAATATACTCCAACACTGCTATGTTAAAGTTCTGGGTCCATCTCCAGATGCTATTAAGAGGAGGTGGTTCTCGCTGGAAAGAATAAGCTGTTGGGAACATGGCTTTTGTTTTGTCTAAGTGTTTTGCTTACTAGGTACCATGAAGGGGTGAGCTTACCTCTGCAATGTGCTCTGCCAAGATGTCGTGTAATTCATCAACATAGACAAAAATAAAGAAGGTCCAGTGAACTTGGGCTGAAATCTCTAAAATAATATGCCAAAGTAAACATTGTTGCCTTCTAAGATGAATGTCTCAGGTACTGCTTTATATATGTATCTTGTTGCTAAAACAATATACAGGCCAAAAGCAAGTTAAAGAGCGATTGATCTATTTTGGCTCCCAGTTCTATGATACAAGTCATGATGATGATAGAAAGGCAAGTGATCATACTATGTCTGTACTCAGGAGGAACAAAAATGGGAGGAAAACTTATGTTCAGTGCCTTTCTCCTTTTTATTTAGTCCAGTATTGCAGACCCTATTAGTGCCTCACAAATTTGAGGCAAGTCTTCCTCTTCTAAACTAACTTAATCTAGCCAGTCCTTCACAGGCATCTCTAGAGACTAACCTAAAATATAAAATCTCTCATACTGACCCAGACATTTAATTTTCTCTTAGGTGATTCAAACCTTATGAAGGCAAAATTCAATACTAATCACCAAAGAAACTTCAATAGCAATAGAAAACTGGTTGACATAAATTGATGCTCATCTTCTATGTAGGGGACTAAAAAACTCAACAGCTACAGATGGGAATTTTGTGAATCATAGGTTAATTATTTTAAATCAACCATCAATATTGCCATGGCAAAAATATTTTTTCCAATTGTGAGAACATTTTTAATAAACTCCTTGTATAAAATAACTCATCCTTGAGCTGGTCTGAAGCCCACAACACATAAAGGGCTACTTTGTCTGTCCTCAGCGGGAAAGGATGCGCCTGATCTTGTAGAGACTTGATGCCCCATGGTGGAAGAATATTCAGGGGGTCACTCTCTAAGAGGTGAAGGGGAGAAGGGATGGGGGAGAGAACTCTGTGGTGGTGTGGAGTGAGGAATTGGAAGGAACAAAGCATTTGAGATGTAAATAAAATAATTAATTAATTATAAAACAATCCTCCTTAAGTTCCATGACGATTTTAATGTCCTAAAGTTTAAAGTCTATGAAAACTATAAAAACAAAAACAAAAACACATCTTCATATTTAGAACAAAATAATAATGTACTTATGAATAGGTACTGTCTTACCTAACTTGTGTTATTAATAAGGAAATTAGAAAATTAGACTGAATGCAAGAAAGTTCACCACAGTCCCTACATAAGTTTGAAAGATGCCTAATTTATCTATCTACTCATTTGTATGAGACTAGCAATGGAAACATTAAATATTACAACAAGCAGAGCGCCTAATTTCTAAACTACACCAAAAAAAGTCTACTAATGATTTAGGAATAGAAAAATAGATTTGTAAAAAATAGATAACAAATACTCAGAATGATAAAAGTAGAGAATCTCTGAATATGGGAATATTATGTTGTCTTTCATGTTATCTGACACTTGAGCAGGACTCATATCTGATTACAGACTATGGCTGACAGTTGGTTATAATAAATCTTTCTGAGAATAAAGTACTGCTTTTTAAAAGTTGAAGAACAACAATGTAAATAAAACTTATAATGATCATTCAGTTCCAAGAACAGATTTTTTTAAGATTTTTGTTGTTGCTTTAATTATTATTATTAAAGTGGGAAGAGGACATGAAATGGATTTGTTATGGAATATCCACTATTGTCACATACTTTGAATACTTGGTTCCCAAACATTGGTGTTGTTGTGACACTGTGGAAGCCTTGAAGATGGACCTACCAGCAGTCTTGGGTAGTTGGAGGAATGGGAGGGTACAAATGCCATGTAACCCACTGCATCTCACTCCTGATGTCCATGCAATGAGCTGCCACCCCCCCAGCCCCCGTTGTTTAAGTGTGAGGTTAAATAAGCACTTTCCCCAGTAAGTAGATCCTTTTCAGCTATTTGATCACTGCCATAAGAAAAATTAGTAATATGGTTGTTAGGAAGAGAAAAAAAATAGCACTATGGGCTGTGCTAGGCCTTGATTGGTTCATTACATGTGACATCACAAGGAATCATTGTTAGATACCAGTCCACATAAGGTGCTGCCTGGGGCTAGATCTTTCCCAAATATCGCATAGAAGTTCTTGGTTGGTGGGTGAGCAGTTGGATGAAGCTGTTTCTCACTGACTTGGACTTTCCCAACCTGCTGAACCTGGACATAGTGAGTTTGTATCCTAGATTTTCAGTATTGAATTTTGGTGTTTAACACTTAAGTATTGACTGTTCCCTTTTATTGAAAATAAATTCTTTTGTAATACAATATATCCTGACTATCCCCTCCCTGTAGTCCTCCCAGGTCCTCCTCACTTTCCCTTGGCATCTTCTCTCTTTCTGTCTCTCATTAGAAAAGAACAGGCAAAATATAATGACAAAATGAATATAATTAGAAATGACAAAATAAAATATAAGATAAAGACCATCACTTTGAAGCTGGGCAGGTCAAACAAAAAGAAGAAAAAAGGCTGGGAGAAGTCACAAGAATCAGAGATACCTTTACTTATACACTCAGAAGTCCTATAAAAATACTAAAGTACTAAAAGTCATAATATATATGCAGAGGACCTGATACAGACATGTTCAGTCCCTGTGTATGCTGCTTCAGTCTCTAAGTTCATATGAACTTGTTCACTTGAATTAGAGGGCCTTGTTCTCCTGCTATCCTCCACTTAGTCTGGCTCTTAAACTCTTTTTGCCTCCACTTCAGTGGGGTTACCTAAACTGTGACTGAGATGTCCCTTTAAAGCTGAGTGTTCCTATTCTTGTTCTCTGTCTCTTAGTCTCTCTCTTTGTCTCTGTCCCCCCCTCTGTCTGTCTCTGTCCCTCTCTCTGTCTCTCTCTCTGTCTCTGTCTGTCTCTGTCTCTGTCTCTCTCTCTCTCTCTGTCTCTCTGTCTCTGTCTCTGTCTCTGTCTCTGTCTCTCTCTCTCTCTCTCTCTCTCTCTCTCTCTTTCTCTTTCTCTCTCTCCTTCCCTTTCCCTTTTCTCTGTCTTCCCCTCCTTCCTCCTCTCTTTTCTCTCCCCATCATAATGTCTGACTCTGATTCTCTGTATTTGTTCCCATATGCTACAGAAAGAAGCTTCCCTAATGATAGTTGAATAATGCACTGATCAAAAACTATAGCAGAATATTATCTGGAGTCATTTTATCCTTTTTTAAGACAGAAGTAATTGGTTTTAACTTAGATCTTTTTACCTGGGCTACCTAGTCTCAGTGTTTTAGTAAACCAAGCAGTGTCATATATGGGTTCCATTTTATGGAATGAACCTTAAATCAAATTAGACATTGGTTGGTTACTCCCAAAAGTTTTGTGCCTCTATTGCCCTAGCATATTTCATAGGCAGGACAGCATTGAAGATCAAAGGGTTTGTGGCTGGAATAATGTGGTTGTATATACTGGGCCTAAAGAGTGGTACTATAAAAAGATGTGGCACTGTTGGAGTAGGTGTGGCCTTGTTGAAGTAGGTTTGTCACTGTGGGTATGGGCTTTAAGACCCTCATCCTAGCTGCCTGGAAGCCAGTATTCTGCTAACTGCCTTCAAATGAAGATGTAGAATTCTCAGCTACTACTGAACCATGCATGCCTGACTGGATCCTGCTGTTTCTGCTTTGATATTGGACTGAACCTCTGAACATATAAACCAGCCCCCATTAAATATTGTCCTTAAAAAAGTTGCCTTGGTCATAGTATCTGTTAACAACAGTAAAATACTAAGATAGATTGATGTCTACATTTCTCTTTTGGTACCCTTCAGAGTAACTTCTCATATCAAAGACACTAGAATATAGGGGAAAATACTCTGTGTAGGTACTGACTCTACCACTCCATGTTCAGTGAATTGTGTGGCTATTGTCTATAAAAATGGAGTCTTGCTATCAGTTTGTGGAGATCAACCTCTTATCTTAGCAATAGCCTGTGCTTGGGGGGTATTTCTGTGGGGTCCCTTTGGCCACCAACTCAGTTGGAGACAGCCCAGCCCCAGTACAGGAAGCTTTGGTAACAAGAGATGGGACTTGGTCTCCCATTATTGGAGGTTTCATTTGGATCACCTTCATATATTTTAGGAAGTTTCCATCATACTAGGTTTTCATATGACCCCTCAAATCCCCCTCAATTCCAGCTGTCTCTCCCTGCATTCACTCTTAGCCCCTTCTGCCAAATTCATCCCCATCTGATCCTCCCTGCCACCCAGACCTCTCACCATAAAATCTATTTTCCTTTCCCTCCTAATTCCATCTAATCCTTCAATCCCATCTTCTATTCTTAGCCTCTCTTGGTCTATGGATTCTAGCTTGTTTCTCATTTACTAAGTAGCTAATATCTACATATAAGCAATACACATGTCATAATTGGGACAGGGATACCTCCAAAGAAAGATTTGTTTTTTATGTTAACATGACCTTTTCTTTATTGGCTGTTTTGTTAAATTCCTTAAATCAGAAAGTCTTAATTAACCATGTGTAAAAATCTAAGTGAAGGAAAATGTCAGTGCAGATAGAATTAAATACTCAATTTTTAATCAGAAATATGGCAAGGAAGGAGCATAGAGAGTGATAAAGGAGCTATTCAGGGTTGTTAGTTTTACTGTATTAGGAATGAATTAAAGGCCCAGCAGCTGAGCACATCTGTGAGTTGATTTTCTTAACTGAATTATTTGAGGTTAGAAGACTAATTCTAAATCTGGATTGTATGAGGTCAGAAGACCCACCCTAAATCTAGAGGAACTTTCTGAGATCAACCTAGAGAAGAGGACATGGAAAGCAAAGCTTTGTTTTTTGCCCACCTGCCTTCCCTCTCACTGAAAGTTCATCTATCTGGATACTGAAACATTATATCATGGAGATTAGAACCTTTTCCTTTGGAATTACAATGTAGACTGAAGGCCAGCAACTCTCTCAGAATTTCCTGGGATGCTAGCACCAGATTGAGATTTCTGAGACATCCAGTCTCATAGACTGAACAACTACCAGATTCTTGGCCTTTGTGAGTAGAGAGTCTTTATTAGACTACTTGGATGACATCCTGTAAGCTGCTGTAATCATCAATGTTGTTTGTTTTATGTTATATTACATATATCATATAATTATATAATATCATATGTATATATTTGAATGTATATTAAAGTGTATTGATATATATATACATACATATATATATATATGTGCATACACACACACATATATATGAAATAGGTCTGAAGATTTAGACTCAGGAGGCTTCAGAGCTTATCTTCGATAGGGTGACACTTGTTAGTGATGTCAAAGAAGTATACATTAAAAACATTCACACAGAGTAGAAGATGAAAAATACAAAAAGGGGGAATTCAGAAGTCATCGCTATATGTAATATAAAGGTTTTGAATAATTTTTTGTTTTCAACTGAAAACACTTTAATTAAGAATAGCTTTAATTAAGAACATCATAGGACTCTTCTGAAATAGTTGAATGTAAAAGATAAAAGTTCAGTAACTGACCTGAGGACCCAGTGGGCATACACCCAGAAGATGCTCCAACATGTAATAAGGACACATATTCCACTATGTTCATAGCAGCATTATTTATAATAGCCAGAAACTGGAAACAACCAGATGTCCCTCAACAGAAGAATGGATACAGAAAACATGGTACATCTACATAGTGGGGTACTACACAGCTATTAAAAATGATGAATTCATGAAGTTCTTAGACAAATGGATGGAACTAGAAAATATCATCCTCAGTGAGGAAACCCAATCACAAAAGAACACACATGGCATGCACTCACTGATAAGTGAATATTAGCTCAGAAGTGTGGAATACCCAAGATACAATTCACAGACCACATGAAGCTCAAAGAGAAGGAAGACTAAAGTGTGGATACTTCGATCCTTCTTAAAAGGGGGATCAAAATACCCATGGGATGAGATACAGAGACAATGTTTGGGGCAGAAACTGAAGGAAAGGACATTCAGTGACTGTTCCACCTAGGGATTCATCCCATATACACTTACACAAGCCAGACCCTATTGTGGATGCCAACAAGGGCTTAATGACAGGACTGTAAGTATAGCTGACTCCTGAGAGGCTCTGCCAGTGCCCAATTAATACCAAAGTGGATGCTCACAGCCATCAATTAGACTGAGCATGAAGTCCCCAATGGAGAAGCTAAGGAAAGAACTCAAGGAGATGAAGGGGTTTGCAGCCCCATAGGAGGGACAACAATATGAACCAACCAGTACCCCTAGAGCTCCCAGGGTATAAAGCACGAACCAAAGAGTACACGTGGTGGGACCCATGGCTCCAGCCGCATATGTAGCAGAGGGTGGGCATATACCCAGAAGATGCTCCAACATGTAATAAGGACACATATTCCACAATGTTCATAGCAGCATTATAGGGACATCAATAAGATGAGAGGCCCTTGGTCTTATGAAGGCTTGATGCCCTAGTGTAGGGGAATGCCAGGACAGCAAAGCAGGAGTGGGTGGGTTAGTGAGCAGGGAGAGGTGGGAATTGGGTAGGGGAGTTTTTGAGGGGATAAAACTTGCAATGTAAATAAAGAAAACGTAATAAAAATGCTCGTAAAATGAAATTAAAATAGGTTAAAAGGGGAAAAAGTTCAGTAAAAACATGGTTGCAATGAAAGAGCATAAAAGAATATCCCTAATTGCATTGAGCTTAAATTCAGGAATTGGTAGTATATACTCAAGGGGGCTGTATCCTCCATAAAAAGCTTGTACAAAATGAATCCTTGTTTCAAAAAAAGAAATTATCATGTGCCTTAAACCTGTCTAACATACATTCATCCAGATAACAATTCACTCACAACATTGAACTTTGTTATCAATTTGTGCCTATCACTGTAATTAATTTTTAACCATCTCAAAAGGGGAAAAGTAGAACCACTTTTCAAAAACTCAACTTTAGGGCTGAAAAAGAGACACTTAAGAGACAACTTTAGAGACCATGTAAATAAGAAAAAAAAAGAACAGGTCCAAGTTGGATGTTAAAGTGATGAGCACTTAGCTCATGTCAGCTGCGTGTAGCAGATAAGAATGAAGTACTTTGTAATGATGTCATGCTAGAGTTTGATTGGCTAGAGTGTGACTGCCCCTTGTAGCTAGTAAAAGCAGAGTCTGGCAGCAGGCAGAAGTATTGATGATTCAACATTGAAGACCGTTGTACTGTCTTGCTCTTGGAACACTAAATGAACCTCTCTGGCTGCATCAAGATCCTGAGACATGGCATGGACAGATTGTGAGCCTTGCCTTCAAGCTTCTCTACTGCTTGCTTCGGAGTTAGGTAGTGTGTGTGTGTGTGTGTGTGTGTGTGTGTGTGTGTGTGTGTGTGTGTGTGTGTGAAGGACTGATGCTTGTCACTGTATTGAATAAACCTTGAAATCAAGTGGTATCTGGACTCCATCTCTCCTCCTGACCCCTAAACTCCACTAGCAACAGTTGGTGTAGTCAGCTGGATTCCACCTTTAAGGTGGGATCCTGAGAAGGAAACTGGACCCTCTAAGAACAATAGCTGCCCTGACCCGTCTAAATTTCACTAAATTGTCAATAAGCCTCTGATCATATAAAATTAATTGCAGCCCAGGTGCAAAACCAACTAGAGCTCTAAGAGAAATAATGAAAGAAGGGATCACCACCCCAAAGGACAGAGGTGAGGGACCTTATCACAGGCTGATTATGAACACCTTGAAGCCAACTGCTACCTACACTGTGGAAGGTGCAGGGAAACCCATGAGAAACTGGCTGGCCAAATACCTGGAGAGAAAGGCAAATAAATTATTGGCAAAAATAATAAGAAACCCAAACCAAACTAACTTTGGGTGGTATATAAAAAAGAAAATAATAAGGCTCTATACTCCCTAGAATATATAATAACATGAGAATGAAGAAACTAATTAGTATCTTTAAAGTCATGGTAGTGAGTCCAGATGCCACAGATACCACAAAGAAAAAATGGCTTGAAACAAAGAGTAAGGTCAAAAGGAAAGCTGGGTTTAGAGATGTGAGATTGAGGTACCTCTAACATATCCACAAATAGTAAAGCCGTTGCTAGAGCATGCAGCTAGTAAGAAGTTCCAGCAATACTGATGGAAACCATAGTGGACATAGATAAAGACAGACTGATGGGCAAGAGCATAACCACTAATATAACTAAGAAATGGAGGACAAACAAAGATTCTGTGCTAATCCAGGGCCCAGGCAAGACAGCAATATCCCGTCCAGTGACATCTTCCAAGGTGTATTCAGTAACAGCTCGAGCAACAGATAGAAATTAGACAATAAGTCTAATAAGTCTAATACTGAGACCATAAGTCTCTTCAATAAGTCAGTTGAGACAGGAATATTCCTAGAATGGAATGAAGGATGCACCCCATATGTAAAGCTCTGGTCAAAGGAGCAGACACAGTAATGCTGTCAGAATTAGAAATGAGGAAAATCAAGAAAACAGTAGAAAAACCAGTAGTGTATGAAGCTTTAGAGCAAGTCCTAGACACTGCTTGAGGTGATGTATACCCTCTCCTTGACTGGATAACCGTAGCCTGGAGATATGCATTTCCATCTTTAGACTTTACACATTTTGAAGTGGCAGCAAAATGAAACACTTTCCAAGAGGCCATTCAGTTACTGAGAAAACTAAGGGTACTGTGGTTTATATATAATGAAGTAGCTACACCACAGGCTGTTCCACAATTCAAAAGAATTTCAAGTAAGGGGACACCACCACACATGAGAATTAGTTTGGCAGGACAACTTCAGAATTGCAGAACCATTTCTGAGGTAATTGATCTCTTTAAAGGATACAGGGAGTTAGGCAAAGAAAAAGTAGTTACATTAAATGTCATAAGAAAGCCATTTAAATTAAGGAGAACACCCAGATTTTTCAGACCATTTACAAATATTAAACCCTTTAGCAGAAAGCCCACATTCATTTATAAGCAGAACCCCACAGAAGGATAAACCAAATAGGATTTTTTGAAGGAACTAACCTAAGACATTTTTAGGGAACAGAAGGCACCAGTACAAAGGAACAATTAGCACCCAACTATGAGAAGGCAAATAAATACCTTACGATAAGAATCAAGTCATCCAAAAAAAAAAAAAATCAACTCATCGTCCAATAAGGCCATATATCACGCTGAACCTAAATATTAATAAAAAGATAAATGTTAGATGGCTAATTGATAATAGCAGTGGTGTTAATATATGCACAGAACTACCAGACACTATACCAAGAAAGGAAAAAATAATTATACAAGGAGGGCCAGAAGAATTCATAGTACTAATACGTAAATTAGAATTAATGGTATATGATCAAATAATTCCTTGGATCTTGCATGTTACAGTGCAGCAGAAAATATTTTAGGCTTCCCAATGATCTTAAACATTTTCCCCAATTTCCTAAATTTTAAAAAATTGCCAAAGTAAAATGTTATCTAGCAGGAGTAGCAATAGAACCTATAAGGTTACCAACAGTTAAACCCTCATATATGCCACAATACCCATTTAAAAGCAGAAGTGAGAAGATATCTGAAACCATTAAAACCCTACTAAAGGAAGGAGTAATTGAACCAACTCAAAGTTTCTATTTCAACAGTTCAATTTGGCCAATTTTAAACATAATGGTAAATGGGGAATGACAGTAGAATATAGGAGAATAATGAATTGTCCCTAAACTGCCAGGACAATTACCAGATGTAGAAGATATTTTCATGAGGACTTAAGAAAGCAGAGCCAAAATGGCTGGCAACTATAGATTTGTCACATGTGTTCTTTGGCATACCACTGTACACACAAAACAGAGAATATACCACATTTACTTGACAAGGAAGATAGTACCAATTTTTAAGACACCCACAAGGATACATAAACAGCCCAATAATAGCCTACAACATTCTAAGATGGTTACTGGATAAGGTCATACCAGCACTTAATTGTGTTATATAATCATATGTTGATGACCTTTTGATGACAAGAAAAGGAAAATATACAAAAAAGCTTACAAGTATTAAGAGATGATGGTTGGACCATCAATAAGGTAAGGTATCAGGACCAGATGGAAAGGTCAAGTTCTTAGGTGTAATGTGGTCCACTAAAGGACCAGAAATACCTACAGAAGTCATGTTAGAACAGCTTAAAACACCACTTAATAAAACAGGGGTACAACATCATATCGTATAGGATTATGTGGATAGTGGAGACAACACATACCATATTTACAAGTCATTTTGCAATCCTTGTATACTATTACAAAGAAAGCAAATGATTTTGTTTGGGATGAACCCCAAGAACAAACTATGAAAACAGTGCTAGAATATGTAAAGGAATATTCTAAACTACAATACATTCAACCAGATGATATATTCAGACATACCGTACCTAAAACAGTATGGAAACTGGAATATCTTTGCCAAAAGAAATGGTAAAGAATGGCCAGTAGGCTTCTATTGTACACTCCCCATGGTTGGAAAACAAATTATCTCTATTGTGTAAAAACGATTTGGAAAGCATACGAGGCCTTAAAAACTTGCCACAGCATGCTGCAGAACAACGAAGTAATATTCAGAACCACACTCCCGATTCTAGATTTGATCAAGGCACCAGAGGGAGCATGGGCCAGTCTACCCATGGAAGGGAAATTACTACAATGGAAATGGTACTTAGCAGATCTCCTTCGTTCTGGTACCCTGCCTGCAAAGGGGTCTGTGCCAAAGGCACAGGAGTCAATACTTCAGACCTACTGCCCTATGACTCCACAGGGATTATCCATCATCCCAAATGCCACCCCTCCCCAGAAACAGGTACCACTAGGGCATTGGGGGACAGGAAAGTACCATCCTTCCCTGATTAATGCCTGGTTTATGGATGGCTCTGCCACCAGTAGACAGAATGCAGTCTTGTGGAAGGCGGCAGCCTACAGACCAATGGATGGAATGGTGACCACAGAAGAAGGAACAGCTAAATCCGCACAACATCCAGGAGTAATAGCAGACATGCTGGCAGCAAATCAAAGCCTCAAAGAAAAACAAAAAGTACTACATTTCTTTAATGACTCATGGTGAATAGCCAATGGTATAGCCATATGGTCAGGAAAATGGAAAGTGAATGATTGGAAAATTAATGACAAAAATATATGGACCAAGGAATTTTGGACATAATTTTATAATATAGCCAAATAAGGGATATGTATATCATATATGTATGCACACCCATGCTAACAAAGAAGGTGACCAACATAGACATACTGATATAGTGTATAAATTAGCCAGCCTGACAATTACATTGAAATGAAATTAGTAGGCAGAACAGATAGGCAGCAACAAGTTAAGGATTAAAGCAAAATGGAAGCCAATATCAACTAGACACTTGGAGACAGAGATTACCACCAAAGAAATATTAAAAATACATGAAACACTCCTAGCACATGCAGGAACACATGGCACATTACAGTAGTTTTCAGCAGAAATTTAAAGGTGATTTGGAATAGGATTAAGGATTCAATAAGCCAATGCAAACATTGACAAGATATAAAATTAGATTCACACACAATTATAAGGGGAACATAGGACAGGGGCTGAATTTTAATCTTAACAATAGACTTTATAGGATGAATAAAACAATGGAAAGAAGTATACCTATGCACCTTGGTAGACATATGCACCAGATTAGGATCTGTCAAAAGCACACCAAAGCCAAACCAATCTTTAACCATACTTATATTATGGGATTGGATCAACCATTATGGGACCCCAGATATTATATGATCTGATCAAGAAAGCACTTCCCAGGGAGTAAGGTTAACATTTTTTGTAAGATTATGAATATACAATGGAAATATCACATGGCTTATCAGCCAACAGCAGCAGGAGCCACTGAAAGATTTAGTGGACTGCTCAAAACTAAGCTAGCAAGTAAGGATAAGAGTAGCTGCCTGGCACAAGAACTAAGGAAATGCATGCACAAAGTAAACATCAGACCAAGATTGAATAAGAAATTCCCAATACCAAGACAATAAAATATAACAAAAGTATAGATTACTCAGTGGAACAGGAAAAAGTACTAGTTATCGATTATGAATGCATTCACAGAAATAAGAAGGATCAGACGCTTGAACATGCAGATGTGGTGACCCAAGGACAGGAAAACACTGTCTTGTTTACACAAGTCAAAGCCAACCTAAAACTGTCTTGACTGGAAGATATTACGTGACCTCTATGTGTCTTAATTGAACTTTATGCAAAATCCTTTATTATACATGCCTAGAAATAACTATAGGTATTTATATTGTAGTGCTAGTGGTAAATTGTGCAATACACTGGTACAACCATATAACAAACCAAGGGACAAATATAACCAATATGAAGTTAACAAGAATAAAACTCACCAATTGTACTATTTGCTGGACCCGGTTCCTACATTATCATACAAGTTAAAATACCCTGGCAATCCTTTTGGTATTGGTACTGACTTCATGATCAGAACACTGTATAGGAGCAATACTATTTATAACCTAAATGTGGAAACATCTCAGCATGCCTAGTCTGTACATGCTCCTGGAAGCAATAGCAGGAATAGCCATAATTACTATGGCCTCCCCACAGGTGATAATGGCCGCAAGCATATTAGCACCATTATTCTTGTGGCTCTTATTGTTTTGGGATTATGTCAGGGAACATCGGGTACAACTGGCAGCACCTCAACCAGTGCACCAATGGATGCAAGAGCCACCAACATACCTAATACCACAGGTTCAGGAACAGAAGTCAGCAAGGAGCCACAGAAACCAGCTAAATGCTAGTACTCCTTCAACAAAACAACCCTAGAAATTTTAATGTCACCAGCTACCCAGGACCAGATAGAAAACTACCAGGTTATTGGACAGAGTGTTCAACCTATAAAAGCAGAACTCTATATACACAAAAATAATGCAGACATAGCCAAAGCATTACATGCAGTATCACAATAATTAATGCATTATTTATATATAATAGTTAATACCATGGAAACAGAGATACAAGTACTACCTACAGGTAACATACAGGCAGGAATACGAAATGACATTAAATATCATTACCACTAATCATAACCTGATTATGTGCCTAATTTATAAATCTAATATACTAAGTATAACTAGAGAATTAGAAATATTGTTTACAACAGGACTGAGCAGAGAAAGAATTTCAAACTATTCTGAACACTGAAAGAATGTGTTACTGTGCTGATGGCACATGTGAACTAAACTTGTATAAACATTTTTAGATAACACACAGAATTGGATACATGGATAAAAAAAATATCACAACCATATAAATTGTATAAAACACCATATACACAGGAGGAAACCTGGGTAACACCAGTTCACCACTTCATATGGATAAATGTTAATAACACGCCAGCATACATGTCTTGTAGCATTTTCTCTGTCCAATCACATTAGGGCAGTGACAGGCCTGTGATTGGACAGGAATAGAGAGGTGGAGCTAGAGTTGGAGGAGAAAAAAAGGTCAGGAGAGGAGGAGGAGAGGGGTCAGGCAGAATGAGACGTCATCATGGAGACAGACGATGAGGACCAACCAGACCCCACGAGGTTATACAACCAAGCAGGTTCTCACAAAATAGATTAATTGGGTTAGAATATTCTTTATTATTTGGCTCTAAAATTATTGTATTGGTGTATTGTAAATTGTAATTTTATTATTATATAAATCTGATTGGATATTAAGGCCTTAAGAGTCATGCTTTACTTACTGGGTCTTAGGCACTAAATAGATGAATGATTGTGGGAGTGTGTAAAGAGTTGCATATGAGCAAGATGTAGCTTGCTGAGAGAAAATAACAAAAACCTGCTGGAGCTTAGTATTGAGGCCGAACGGTACTGGCTCAAAAATGTGGCCCAGCAGGAAAGCAAGTTTGCAGGGTGGATTTACTTTTTATAATTCCTTCAACATACATCCCCATGGAACAAACATACCAACTAGGACCCAACACATATTTATATCCACACATACCCATAAGAAAGATGGAAGAAACAGACAGCATAGGTATATCCTACTATGCCACATACTGTACAAACCCTAGGTAACTATAAATTCTGGGTATGCATTAATAATGAAACTATAGCTAGATGAGATTATTTAAATAAACAACTCTGAATGAAAATCATGTAGAATGGAATATAACTAGAGGATGCTATCTAGTTCATAATTTTTCCCAGGTGGTAGGGCACAGTCAGATGAGATTAACCCCAGTAAACTACTAAGAAAAACATTACATATTCCAATTTGATTTTGAAATGGAGAAAGACCACATTGATAAATTGGTTAAAAACCATTAGAGAAATCGATAAGATGGATAGCAGAGCACAATGAGAAACAACTACAGAGCATACATCAAACACCCTGGAACCACGAAAAAATATTGGTGCATAAGACAGCAGAATTGCACACTATGGTAGGCCTACTCAGAGCAGACGCCTCCATTCAAAGTGACTGGAATAAGGAATTGAAAAAATGTGGTCTGTAGGATCAATTAGCTAGAAATGCTTACTTTGTGTTACCCTAAATATAATTGGTTTCATTGGTTGAAAGAAGGATTTTGGTTTATATTTTACATTCTTCTTGTACTAACCATAAGAATAAGTTTGTTTCTTTTTAGACATGTCTGCAATAAGAAACACAAGAATTCCTAATAGGAAGAAATGGGGAATGCACTCAGGATGTCAATGGGACCTGGGAAACTCTTCTGTAGCAAGATACTTTTTCTTAATTGTTTCCACAAAACTATGGAGCCATTAAAAGATTTGTTTGGAGATTGCATGTATTCATGTTTGGAACTCCCAGAAATTGTACTTATTCTATGTCCCCATTAACCACAAAACACCTCTGAGACCACCGGAAGAAGACTTACTTTGTATCTTAATAAATCTTGTTTGTTTCCACTTGCCAATGACCAAATACCCACTATATAAGGAACCAATTAGGCAGGCAATTCACTTCTTAACCTCCATGTTTGCAGCCTATTTAAATGAAGGCAGCCATTCTCAATGTGATCAATGTAAAGCTCTGATCATACAGAATGGCAAAACTGCAAAGCCTTGCTCCATAGAGACTGGTGAGGGGCTAAATCTCCCATAGCACCCAGTGATTCAAAACATTAGAAGCAGATTGTACTAGTAAATTGATAAAATATTTTTAGAGGAAAGCCTGTTTCAATTTAATGTTTATATTACATGGAAAAACCCTCCAGTCATGATTTAACAAGTGCAAAAAGTATAACCTACCACCAAGACTGGAGAGGCTGGCCAAGATTGGACCACTATTCAAGTTTTGCCAAAGTGAGTATTACAGAAAATGCAATACATGATTCAGCTTGCATTCCTCTGTGAATCCTCATGACCCTGAGTGGCATGTGGATTCAGGGGATAGAATATAGAGAGCATACAAGTAAGAAATAAGAATAGGACAAGGTTGGATGTTACAGCCAGGAGTTGCTAGCTCATGTCAGCTGTGTCCCTGCGTAGCAGCTAAGCAAGACATACTATGTAATGACATAATGCTAGAGTTTGATTGACTAGAGTGTGACTGCCCCTTGTAGCTGATAAAAGCAGAATCTGGCAGCAGGCAGAAGTATTGATGCTCTAACAGTGAAGACCACTGTGCTATCTTGCTCTCCAACCAGAGGACCACCAAAAGTACTTCCCTGTCTACATCAAGATAGAGGAGAGGATCCAGAGGAAAGAAGCAGCTGCCCAAGATGGACTGATTTCATGCCTTGCTTTCGAGCCTGTCTATCACTTGTTTCTGAGTCAGGTACCACATGCAAGCTTGTCATTGTAGTGAGTAAACCTTGAGATCAAACAGTGTTTAAGAGCATGTTTTGCTCTTACAAAAACTATGAGTTCAGTTTCCATCACTTCTTTTGAATGTCACTCACAGCTGCGTAAAATCTTATGATGCTCCCGTGCTTCTGTGGGCACCTGTGTTCAAACACAAATAACCAAAACACACAATATAC
Source organism: Mastomys coucha (assembly GCF_008632895.1). Lineage (NCBI taxonomy): Eukaryota > Metazoa > Chordata > Mammalia > Rodentia > Muridae > Mastomys > Mastomys coucha. Next base: position 81,469,327 of record NW_022196894.1, read on the forward strand.
ATAACTGAAATAATAAAAATAATTTTTTAAAAACTCAAATTTTAGGCAAGTTTAATAACTGTCAATCAAGTGAATGGCATTTGGTTCATAAAATACCTTCCAACATTAATAACATCACCATTTAAAGCAACACTCTCAATAGAATCAAAACAAGAACACAAATCTGTCATCTCTGACCTATGAGGACAAGACATGCTACCCAGAGTGATGAGTTCCAGCCTTCTAGAGTCAATGTACCTACTCTGTCCCTAGTGGAGATGAAAGTTTTCTAGGTACAGCAAGTTGTCAGTTACAAGTGTTTAGACATTCATTTAGGGTTGTGGAGACACCACCAGTTCTATAAGAAGATTGTTTATATGTAACTCATAGAAAAAGAGAACAGTGAAAGTAATCAAGAAACTCAAGTCACATCTAGAATTTAATTCTTGTATCACTGCGCATAAGTGAGACTTATAATGCCTCTGGGCTGCAGTTCCCTTTCCTGTTTTTAAAGTTGGGAAGTTGTGATGCTCAAGTCACGATGCCTACTACCCATGAAGGAAGAGAAAACAGTCATGAAGTGCTGAAGTATTAAAAGGATAAATCTAGAATGAGTCACAACAATCTAGCAGGTAAATAAATTATCTGTCCCCAACTACTTCAGGCTAAATCCAAACTTCAATGTCCATTTATAACTGACAGGTTGCCAGCCTGAACAAGTTGAAAATCTCCTCCCCACTTAAAAAAGGTCAGTTCCTAAAAAGCTTTCCATTGAGGGAGCCACACATATTGTGTTTTACTATCACAAATTCCCTACCTCTAAACATCTAAATTACATCAGCTGTAATCTGATTACTCTAAATTGAATGTGACAGCGCCAAATATTATGCTCCTTCTTTGGGGCTTATATCACTACCATGAAAAATACATAAACCATAATAATTGTTTCTCTGGACTCAGTAACAGTTCTTTTGGGATTAGTGACCCAATATAGAAGTATTTCATTTTATTTTGAATGCCTACTCCAACTCTGTAGAAGTTCATTGACTTGGATAGACTTTGGGTCTAGCTGACTTCAGTATGTGATTTTTTTTATTTATTTGCAAGAAGTTTTAGTAATAAGGTTTAGAAAATTAAAAAAAAGAAAGTCATACTCAAATTTTGGAAAGTCCAACACAAAGTAACTTCTTCGATGACAGTTTTTTGAGGTTCTTTGTCTCGTAATGCTCTGTTGGGGCTTTGTTTTACTTTTTTGAGTATATATATCGGTTATTATGCTTGTTTTGTTTAAAGGTTTATTTATTTTATTTATATGAGTGTACTGTCTTTAGACATACAAGAAGACGGCATCAGATCACATTATAGATGGTTTTGAGCCTTCATATGGTTGTAACTTGAATTCAGGACCTCTGGAACAGCAGTCAGTGCTCTTAACCACTGAACCGCCTCTCTAGCTCCCATATAGAAGATTTGGGTGATGTGGAAGCAGTAGGATTGGGGAGAATCTGGGCAATAGGAAACCATAATCAGAACATATTGTACTAAAATATCTATTTTCAATTTTAGAATTAGCAACAATAAGCTGGGTGGTAGTGGTGCACACCCCAGCACTTGGGAGGCAAAGGCAAGCAGATTTCTGAGTTTGAGGCCAGCCTGGTCTACAGAGTGAGTTCCAGGATAGCCAGGGCTACACAGAGAAACCCTGTCTCGAAGAAGAAGGAAAAAGAAAGAAAGAAAGAAATAGCAACAAGATAAGTATTTTATTTTAAAAGCAGCCATAAAAAAAATACACCTCAACTTAAACAGTAAGCCTAAAATCCTATGGCTGGTTATTTTCAGAACACACACACATAATTGAAAGGGGGTAACTGAGCTAATGCTGTATCAGAATAGAAGCTATCTTTGGGAAGACCAAAAATCAGAACAATATTTGACAAGGTCTTGTGAGTTTATTTGGGAAATGTAATTTGCATTTACAGATCTACATTGCTAAGGACTGAGTCCAAGGTTTCAACAATAGACAAGTATCTCTATCACTGAACTAGATTCCCGACTCACATTTTTTGTTATATGTAAGTAGCAGTTATCAGACCCACAGCTTCATAATATCATTTGGATTTTCAAATATTTCCTTTATATAATTTTGAACTAAGGTTTCCTCTCTTATACATGGGAAATACTCCAAGATTTCAACCAGATACCTAATAATTAAAATACCAAACCTTCCATCTATAATGTTTTAGACACACACCCAAGCTTTCTACCTGAATATAAAGAGTATCTATCATACACTGGGGTTGCTAACTCATACAATATTTTAAAGGTCTATTTTATTTTCATTAATACATCTGTATGCGTGTGCATGTGGATGCCAAGGCAATCCAGAAAAGGAAGTAAGATCCCCTGGAACATGTGTTACTGGCAGATGTGAACTACCTGACAAGGGAACTGAACCAGTGTCCTCTCCGAAAGCCACAAGCTATCGTAACTCCTGAGACATCTTTCAAAGACTATGTTTTAAACTAACTTACATAGTTTAAATGAGTTATGACAGCAAAATATAACATTTTTCCTTTATTTTCAATTTCAGAGATAGAACATTTGTTGTATCATAGACCTCAGTAATCACAAAAGACACTTTTCGTCTCCTTACATTTAATAATTTCATCTTTTCCATATAAACTATTTTTGCTTCCTCTCCTCAGAGTATCTACATTCCTCTCCTCAGAGTATCTACATTACAGATTTTGCTCTTTGGGGTCTATCTTGGTCAGAGTTGCTATTGCTATGATAAAACATCATGAGCAAAACTAACTTGCAAATGAAATGGTTTATTTGACTCACCATTTGACAGCACAGACCATCATCCAAAGCAATTAGGGCAGGAGCTGATCCTAAGGCCATGGAGTCTGTGTATGTGTGTGTAGTGTGGGGTTGCTTACTGATTTCCCCCTGGTGACTTACTCAGCTGGCCTTCCTATACTACCAAGGACTACCAGAGCAGGGATGGACCCACCCACAAGGCCTGACCCCTTCCACAACACCATTATGGGAGAAAATGAGTTATCTGAACCAAACATTGCAATCCCATGGCAGTCAATCTGGTAACCAAGATAACTAATATATAACTAACAGGAATATAAGAAACACAGCTGGGACATACTAGACAAAGGATTTTCTAGTTTATTTCTCTGTTGCTATGATAAGACATTGGCCAAAACAAATTGGGGAGGAAAGTGTTTCTTTGGCCTACAGATTACATAACAGTCCGTATTGAGAGAAACCAACGCAGAAGCTAAGAAATAAAGCAGACTGTGGAGGAATGCTAATTACTAGCTTGTTCCACGAATATGTTCAACTGCATTTCTTCTACAACTCAAACATAACTGCTAAGGAATGCTACCACCCACAGATGTTTAGGCACTCCTACATTAATTATCAATTGAGAAAATACCTTACAGATATGTCCACAGGACAATCTGATTTGTAGAATTCTCCAATTGAACTTCCCTCTTCTCAAATGTGTCAAGTTGATAAACAAGATTGGCAATCACGGAGGTAACGCACATGCAGCATGGCGTGCACTTAGGAATCTTCATTTCTTAAATTTTCCATTGAATATTTTCATACTACATTTGACCCTTATTAACTAATGCTGTGGAAAATTAAATTACAGACATGGAGAACTATTTGATTTCACAATAAATTTCCTTTTAAAGGAATCAAAACCAGTGACTAATGAAGCCAAGAAAATTATACTTCCTGACATGACTTTGATCACTCTGTGTTATTATTGATAACTCTGACTTTTACTTTCAAAAATATCCAACTTTGCATAAAATATATGTTACCATATTCATAACCCACTGCACTATCATGTTTTCAAACTATAATGGGCATAGAAGTCAGAAAATGGCTTCTGCAACAACATCCATAAAATATTTTGAAATATCTACTAAAGTTTCTGGTTTCTGTGTGGTAAGGAAGACTGCCAGTTACCATAGTCACCAAGGATGCTTATTGGCTTATAAGGTAAGAGACAGAATACCATCAGGAAGGCAAAGTTTCAACAACTAAAATCTAAGACACATGTTCTTAGCTGAATTACCTAAGAGTTCATTCTTGATAAAAGGTAGATCTCATTAATAACACCAAGAGTTCTCAGCTTACGTACCGGTCTCCTTCTGCAGCGTGTAAAATAGTAAATAAAGCGAAGCAAAGTAGGTGAGAGCACCTCAGAGAGCCTGATGGCTCGTATGGTTCCCAGAACCCACAGGCTGTGTATTCATTACTTTCCTATCACTGTATCCAAGGCAACTTATAGAAAGGATTTATCTTAAGCCTATGGTTCCAGAAGGACAGAAGTCTATCACCACAGCAGGAACCACTGAGAACCCACATCTCAAACAGCCTGCAGGAAGCAAAGAGAGAAAACTCAAAATGGCACAAGTCTGTAAACTCCCAAAAGGGGCGCCCTAGGGATGGAGAGATGGCTCAGCAGTTAAGAACACTGGCCTTTCTTCCAGAGGACAAGGATTCAATTTCCAACATCCATATGGTGGCTCAAAACTATCTGTAAGTCCACTTGTAGGAAATCTGATTCCCTTTTCTGGCTTCTGGTGGGCACTAGACACATACATAGTACACAAACACACATGCAGGTAAAACAACCCTACCCATAAAATAATAAAATAATACCATCAAAACTGGGCCTCTATGTGGGAATCATGTATTCAAATGTCTGGGATACGGGACATCTTACTCAAACTAACTCCTATGAGTTGTTGTCTACTCATACATATCCACCTCATACCTACTGTGGCATGCGCATGCCCATGCACACATATGCACCCAAAGAAAATAAATATAAAATATATAAATAAATCCTATATTATACACTTTAATTTTATATATATATATTTCTTTCTCCTCCACAGCTCTCATCTCCTGCTTATCAACCAACCCTGACAGTATCACTACCAATTCCTTTTCCAGAATCATGACTTTCATTTTTGTTTGGTGACCCCTTTACTTTAACTGTGAAATATTATTCATTGACACCTGATACCAATAAATTATTAAAGGTAATGATTCCTGTTCCACTTGGATCTACCAGTAGTAAAGGGTAGGGCCACCTGGGTCACTCTTCTGTTAATATCTGACTATTGATGGACCCATCCTTTTTATTACTAATTCCTTTAATTTGGGGGATTATGACATAATTGCATTAGTTTTCTTTCTTTTTCTACCTCAAATCCTTACTGGCTTTCTTTTAAATTTATGGCCTTTTTTTCATTAATTGTTGGTGTGTGTGTGTGTATGTGTGTGTGTGTGTGTGTGTGTGTGTGTAATTTTTCTTGTATGTAGGTATGTTTTCAGGGATGGCAATTTTAGTGTTAGATAACCAATTGGTACACTCTTCCTTGAGGAAAACTATTTCTCCTCTCAGTGTTCCTTAGATGGATGAGCGCATTCTCATCTAAATCCAGAATGGCTATCCACAGTTTCTGTGCATCTGTGACTGCAAGGACTCTGCTTGCTGGGAGGGATTATGCTTGCTGGAATGACATTCCACAGCACTTCTCCCCACCTTCTGGTTCTGGTATTCTTTTGGTCCCCTTTTCTACAATGTTCCCTGAGCTTCAGAGGAAGTGTTATTAAATGCATTGTTTAGAGCTACACACTCTTTTTTCACTTATTCTCCGCTTCTTACACAACCCTAAGTTGACACAGTCACCACTCATCATTGGGAACAAAGGCTTCTTTGAATAAAACTGAAACCAGTGTTTTTCTATGGTATAATCACAAATACTTAGAAGGCAACTTAACATTATATTGATTTAGCTAAGCAACTGTATTCAGTCCACCACTAGGGTCTGTGATGTTAACCACCAAAGGTTTTGTTGACAAGGTATATGGTACCAGATATAAATTTCCTCCCTTGGAACGCTTCACAAATCCTATCAAAGAGCAACTGTTTGCCTCTGTAACAGTAGTGACAGTATTTCACAAGTGAGGCACAAGTGGGATAGCCCGTTGATATCATAAATGACAGTACTCACAGCTGGTTGTAAAAGCATTTTCCAGCCCAGTAACTCACCTTAGAACCTTCTAAAACTTAGAAAGCCAGCCAGCATGGAAGAAGTTTCCATTGCAGATGGAGCAAGAATTTTTTTTTTTAACATAATGAATACATGGTTTGTAGTGTATTCAGGAAATGGGTCTTCTAGTTCTAGAGAGAAACTAAGAGGAATGGTTAGGTTGGGGCTTGACTTGTTTTGTGAGGCACTGTGGCCTCCTTGACCAGCAACTGATCTCACCCCAGGAAGCAAGCTTTTTGCTAAATGAATTTATGGCTTCTGGGAAGATACATTTCTAGACTTACATGGTATCTCCTTTCAAACTCTTCTTTTAATGAACCAGATTTTTTCATTCTTTTATTTCTTTTCTTCTAGGTTCATTTAACTTTCAAACTAAAAATGTGTTTTCTTTACCCACTGCACATTTCCGGAGCACTCAGCTTTTATTAATAGGTCATAGAGAATCCAATTTGGCATCTGAAAACAGGGAATTGTCTCTTAGCCCAGTGCAATAAGTAATCCTAGGACAAATCATTTTCAAATTCAGATTAAAGGCATAAAGTCTCACCTCTTTCAACCTTTCTGTGTTCCCTCCAGGTTCTGTCCCCTACTACACTGCCAAGTTCAGTTATGTTTCCCAGAATACATGACACAACATCTGTGGTGACTTCCACTGAGATTTATTTCCCAGATTTTCATTAAAATAATAACTGAATTGACTCAGTAAAATGCTGCTTACCATGATACGGCCCTTTGGAGGTTTGCAAATTTGCATTTAATACTCTTTAATGTCATTACGGCATTAATAATCTATGCGTAAAGAGCAATAAAATATTTTACACTTTCTATTTATGGAGATAGCTTCCTAACCCTCCATTTTAATGAGACTCGGTCATAATGGAATTTTTGACTCAGTCTGAATGAATCTAGGGCTGTTTATAAACAGTTGTCCATCTCTGTATTCTCTGTATTATCTTCCTCTGAAAAATAAACAGATACATTGTCCCAGCAGAATACATCGTGTGACCCTTCTGAAGTTCCTTAATAACCTTTGAGTTACTCAAATTTCTAACTGCGATTGGAATTGAGACTGAAGAGGGTCAAAAGCAATAGAGTGAAGGCTACTTTATCTCGAATTTTAAAATCCATAGCAAATCAAGTCCCATTACATAGATGCAGGGCCTGTAGTCATATGCCTGGATGAGCTGCTGGGTGAAGAAAGATGTACTAGGAAGGCTGCTCCTCCTCCTCTTCTTACTTCTTCCCTTTCCTCACCCTTCCTTTCCCCCCTTCCCCTCCTCCCCTTCTCCTCCTCCTCCCTTCTCTTTTCTCTCCTATCTTTTACTTCTTTTATAGATTTAAATTAGGATAAAAATAAGAGAGAATTTGAATTATTTTTTAAGATACGGTTTTCATATGGCTACTAAAAGTAAACAACTGTCTGAAAACACTGAAAAATCAGCTGGGAAGTTAGAGAATAAGATAAATATGTGACAAACAAGTAGGAAAACAGAATCCTGAGATTTACAAAGGAGGGCTGGTTTCTCGTTTTATGTTGTTTTATTTTGTTTTGTTTGTTTTTTGTTTCTTTATTCCTTGGTTGACCGCCAAAACTCACCTTAAGTAAAAACATTCGTCTTTTCTGTCAATTTCTGTGAAACAGGCATTGATGGAGTCCAGACTGGCTTCAAATCAATACATAAACTAGGTTAACCTTTACTTCCTGATCCTCCTGCCTCCATCAACCAAACACTGGAGTTACAAAGTTGATCTACAACTCAATAATAAGAGGGTTTTGCTGTTATTGTTGTTTTGGCATTGGTGGTGGTGGTAGTGGAATTTTCTACTGTTCTGACTTTTGTTAAGCTTTACTTTGTTCTGAATGTCATTAATAGAGGGAAGTCATTTCTTTTAGAAACAGAACATCCTTTTCCTGAAAACAGAGCAAGTTTCTATACCACTGAGCCTGACACTGCCTTCAATGACTTGCACTCCATCGAGCTACTACACAGAGACTTGAAACGAGAATATTCTTTAAGATACAAAGGGGGAGGAAACAGGGGATTGTTTTAGTTTTTTTTTTATTTTACTTTTTTTCTAACTTTATTTTTCTTTCTTTTTTTTTTTTTTTGTTTTTTTTGTTTTTTTTTTTTTTTTTTGGAGGGGAACCTGGGAAAGGAGATATTGTAAATAAGAAAACATCTGATAAAAGAGAGAAAGAAAGAAAGAAGAAAGAAAGAAAGAAAGAAAGAAAGAAAGAAAGAAAGAAAAAAGAAAGAAAGAAGAAGGAAAGAAACAAAGATCTGTAGCCTTCACTGAGCTGAGGTTTATAAAGATGCATTTTTCTGTATCTGATAATGCTAAAACCTTTTTGTGAGACACGGGAGTGTCGTGCACCTTAAGAGATCAGAAACCAGTGCTATGACAACATGGAGCACAGGTAGTACTTCAGTGCTGCTTGGTGTGACACGCTGCTCAAAAAAAAAAAAAAAAAAAAAAAAAAAAAAAAAAAAAAAAAAAAAAAAGAAAGAAAAAAAACTCTTCTTATTGCTGAGATGTTACCGAGGTCCATGATGATGCTCTTCACATACCTCTAAGTTTGCAGCCTGGAATGATCTTCAAAATCTCTTCCATTATGGGATAACTGTTAGAAAAAGATAGGCCAAAGGGGTTTGGTGACAGAGAACACTTTCTGGAAATTCTGAGTCATCCTTTTTTATCAAAAAAAGAAAAAAGAATATTCTGCCACCACGAATCTTAATAGGCTGTACCAGATGATGTGGAGAACTCTGACACAGTGTTCACAGAGGAAATAATTGTTACTGCTTACATCTTCTATTCTGTGGTGCTCACCTGGGTCCTGAAAGCAGATGATATGTTTCATGGATTTTTGTTATGCTTCTTGTTCACACATTGCTGTCCAGAAACCACAGCGCAAATCCAAGCTGACAGACGAAACCAAAGCTGCTATTTGTGAAAATGTATTCAAAGGTTTTGTATCACTGGTTAACTTCTTATTATAATGCTGAAAACTAAAAATATTTTTTACTAAATGTTAAATATAGAGCACTTCAAGGAGCTAAGCTTTGAATTGAAATTTGGAGTCTTGTATATTAAAAGTTATTGTTCTTATCATTAGCCTAGGTTAAAGAAAATATTTTACAGTTCACTACTTTTTCTCTAATAACACTAACACACCTAAGATAGACTGCTTTTAATAATCTAACATTACATTACTACCTTTATAAATCCACTATGACCTTTATCAACTATATGATTGGTACATGGGTATTTAAGAAGAAGCCATGATTTTCCATGATAAACTACTATTTAAATAATTAGATCTTGGTAAGATTAAAACATAAAAGTATAGTCTACATACCTGTTGAAGCTCTTTGAAATGATGTTTCACATTTAGCAGAAAATATATTTTTTTAGTTTTCAATATTATATGTGAAAATTAGCCACTGATAAAAATATTTTAATATATTGTCACTGGTAGGTGCTTTGGTTTCATCCACATAGTTAACACCAAATTCTGCAGATAGAGTTAGAAATAACACACATAAATCACTTGCATTTTAAACAGCTTTTGAATTGTATACCTTTTTTTCCCTCTGGAGGAGAATAAAAACTTAAAAATTAAAAATATCAAAAATTCTCATATACCTGAAGTATAATAAAGAATTTACAGAAATTTTCAAAGTTGTACCAAAATGCTTCTGTGCAATATAATTAAATTACTAACAGATTCTGTTTGTGTTGCTTTTTGCTTTTTGCAATATTTGATGCTCTATTAATTCCGTATAAATCTATTTTTGGTAAGTAACTATGTAGCTATTTCAGAATTATCTTCCTAAGATATTTTGAAGTGAAATGAAGAAGAAAATGGAGATTTCTCAAAGGCTAACCAAAATATGAATAAGAGCAAGACAGAAAATAATGAAAAAATTTTGAGCATAAACTATCAAGATGCATCAAATTATCTCTCACAGAGATGAAAGATTTTCGTCCTACAAAGACGGATTGTGACTGATTTCACCACTGGATTGTCCTTCCTTCAGTCTCTGCTCCATAATTTGTTACTGCATCTCCTTCCATGGGTATTTTGTTCCCCCTTCTAAGAAGGACCAAAGTATTCACAATTTGATCTTCCTTCTTGAGTTTCTTGTTCTCTATGGATTATATCTTGAGTATTCCAAGCTTCTGGGCTAATATCCACTTATCAGTGAGTGCATTCCATGTGTGTTCTTTTGTGATTGAGTTACCTTACTCAGGATATTTTCCAGATCCATCCATTTCCCTAAGAATTTCATAAATTCACTGTTTTTAATCACTGAGTAGTACTATATTGTGTAAATGTACCACATTTTCTGTATCCATTCCTCTGTTGGGGGACAGCTGGGTTGTTTCCAGCTTCTAGCTATTATAAATAAGGCTGCTATGAACATAGTGGAGCATGTGTCCTTATTACATGTTGAAGCATCTTCTGACTATATTCCCAGGGTGATATAGCTGGGTCCTCTTGGTAGTACTATGTCCAATTTCCTGAGGAACCACTAAACTGATTTCCAGAGTGGTTGTACCAGCTTGCAACCCCTCCAGCAATGAAGGAATGTTCTTCTTTCTCCACAACCTTGCCAGCATCTACTGTCACCTGAGTTTTTGATCTTAGCCATTCTGACTGGTGTGAGGTGAAATCTCAGGGTTGTTTGTATTGCATTTCCCTGATGACTAAGAATGTTGAACATTTCTTTAGGTGCTCCTCAATCATTCAGTATTCCTCAGTTGAGAATTCTTTGTTTAGCTCTGTACCCCATTTTTAATAGGGTTATTTGGTTCTCTGGAGTCTCACTTCTTGAGTTCTTTGTATATATTAGATATTAGCCCTCTATCAGATATAGGATTGGTAAATATTTTTCCCAATTTGTTGGTTGCAGTTTTGGGATTCCTTTCCATATTCAATCACCAAACCCAAACACTTATGGATGTCAGCAAGTTTTGACTGACAGGAGCTTGATATAGCTGTCTCCTGAGAGGCTCTGCCAGTGCCCAACTAATACAAAGTAGAGGCTCACAGTCATCCATTGGACTGAGCACAGGGTCCCCAATGAAGGAGCTAGAGAAAGGACACAAGGAGCTGAAGGGTTTGCAGCCCCATAGGAGGAACAACAATGTGATCTAACTAGTACCCTCAGAACTCTCAGGGACTAAACCATCAACCAAAGAGTATACATGGTGGGACTCATGGCTCCACCTACATATGTAGCAAAGATTGGCCTAGTCAGTCATCAATGGGATGAGAGGCCCTTGGCCTTGTGAAGGATCTATGTCCCAGTGTAGGGAAATGCCAGGCCCAGGAAGTGGGAGAGGATGGGTTGGTGAGCAGGGGGAGGTGGGAGGGAACAGGGAAAGGGGATATCATTCAAAATGTAAATAAAGATAATATCTAATAAAAAAACAAAAAAGAGAGAATGGTAGCACCAAAAAAAAAAGGGGGGGGATGGGGAGAATCATTTAGGCAAAACCCAGCAGGGTTAATAATTAAAGTATAAATTACAAAAATATTAGTTATTAGAAGACTTGGAAGTCATTGAATTTTGTCTCTTCTTGTAAAACCAAGACCCAAACCTGCATGACTAAGGAAAAAGTAGGACCTAAATTCAGTCCTTGGAAACATAGCATTCTGAACTGTCTGAAAACTCTGTGATAGATAAGAATCTAAATTGAAGAGATTACTGTATATGGAGATGCTCTGATAAAAAAACAATGAAGGACTGACTCCTCTAGTAAGAGTCAAACTCAATGGCACATGTCATTCACCTGTACAGAAAAACATCCTCCACGAAAACCTATCTGTTGTAGAGACTTTGGACATCAAAGAAAGCCACCTAAAATATTAATCTGCATAATAAACTCTTTGGTCATTGCCAAAAAAACCACACTGAGACAGGTCTGTTAAGAAACATTAAAAAAAAGTGGTAACAAAATAAACTATTCTACAGACTGAGCCAAGTTAAAGTCCTCTCACCAACTTATTAATTCTTATTTCTAGCAAATACATCCCATGATAGCAACTACCTCTGACCTTTGTAGCTAAATTGTTCTGATTAACACAGTCACTAAAATGCAAGATGGGGTCTAACTGTGGTCAAAAAAAGAAGGTAGTTGGCTATACAAAACATAGCACTGATAATCATTCCTGCTTTGTTTTCTAAGGCAGGACCTTATGTTTCAACAAAGCATTTGCAAAAATCAGCAGCTCATGCAATCCTCCTGTTTAAAGAGACTGTTAGGAATGTGTGTGTGTGTGTGTGTGTGTGTGTGTGTGTGTGTGTGTGTGTGAATGCCAAGGAGCTCTCAATCAGACTTGAATGCCAGTGAGTTCTTTACATTTCCAAAGAAATTTGTTAACAGCACTTATTCCTACTTAATAATCTTAAGAGTACCTAGTAATCAAAATATGTTGGCTCTCCAAAATAATTACATTAAATTTTATCAGCTTTGTCAATGATGTTATATTGTAGAAGATAATCAAGTCCTATTCATCCACATCTTTAGATTTTTCAAGGTTATTTTTATTTCAAATTTAATGGCCTATATACTGCATTCATTAGTGACCCATTACTCTGGTAGACGGTGATTTTTTACAATCTGTTTGATTTTTTTAAAAAAGAAGGAAAGAAAAGTCAGTAAAAAAGGAAACCCCATATGAAAAGCTAACCAGATTAGATCAAAATTATTAAAATGCTCCCCTGTAGTAGATAGAGTCCTACATGTTTGAATAAGATTTAGTATCAAGATAAATTGTTCCTTTCTCAGATAAATATCATGATTGATTTTAGTAATCAATATTATATATACTATATAGTATTGTTTCCTCATGCTAATTATACTTAGATTTTTCTCCAAAGTGAAAACAAAAGAACTTGAGAGGTTCTAGTGAAGAATAAGACAATTAAGTAAAATACACCAAATAAACCTCACACAATTTACATTATACACTTGTGCCTCTGCCCTTATTCTGATATGGGTATACAAGGTTCAATCACCAGAATCCATATGGAAGCTCACAACTGCATGAACCCAACTCCAGGGTATCCAATACTCTCTTCTGGCTTCCAGAAACACCAGACACATATGTGCCCACAGACATGCATAAGGCAAAATGCATATGTAAAATAAGTAACTCTTAGGAAAATTATAGAATGACTTTTTGAAAAAAGAAAAATTTACACAAAAGATAGTATGAAATTAAAGTGGTCAAAATATGAATAACAAAGCAGGATATGATTGTCAAGTATAGGTAAATCCAATTCATGATATATTCTGAATCAAGGATTAGCAGGATTGCAGTATGCCTGACATCTATAGATTATAGAAGAAAACGCTTTTAAAGCAAATTCCAAGCAACGAGTTGAAAAAGTATACCTTAGAAAACATCTATTGTTGTCTGCAAGATTTATCAACTATGTTAGAGCTAGGGGAGTGTCTGGAAACTTTAAAGGCTTTATTTCAAGCTCTGGTGTTAATTTCTTTATTTTGATTAAGGCTAAGAGTTGTGTGTTTCATAACTATTATAGTAATACCCATCCTAACAAGAATTAGCAACAAAGAGCACAGAGGTACACAACATTAAAGTGAGACATCCCAAAGCCTTCAAACTCAAGAGCTATAGAAATAGAGAAATCTTTCCTGCCCATGTAATTATTATAGAATTACATGTACTTCTAATCAGCTCCACCTTCTAAGTGTGTTTATTTTCTTATCAGAGTCTTTACTTGGGATTTGTTACATTCATTGACATAAACAGTTTTAACTATTAGTCTTAAGTAGCTGATTGCTGCATGGGGTAGAAAGGTAATCATGTCATTACACTTTCCTTGGTACTAGTTAAAGCATGCGTAGTGTCTCTTATTCCAGTCTTAATTACTACTCTTAGCCCTAAAACCATACATTGGACATCTCACTATATATGCTTGTGTGTGTGTGTGTGTGTGTGTGTGTGTGTGTGTGTGTGTGTGTGTGTGTGTGTTTGCATGAATATTGCAAAGGGTTATAGATGCTTCCATAGAGCTCAAAGAGTTTCAGAGACCAAAAACTCAGAAACTGAAAACCCCATTGAGGATGCAGAGAACTTCTGTAGGAGGAGGAGAACAAAACTGTATATGTGAAATAGAGAAAACAGTAAGTAAATTAATGAAATTAAAATCATAGATGAAGTGACACTATTACATTAATAATTCCCATTCCTTTCTTGCCAGACCACTTATGAAATCATTAGTTGTATGCAAATGAGGAGAATATATAAGTGGTTTCTGAAGGCAACATTGTTATTTTTTTTTTACTCTTGATTCTAAATTGTCTCTAGTCTACTTGAATTTTCAAATCCGTTGACTCCACAAGAAGTGTCAATCCATAGTTAGTCCTGTCTATCTACAATTGAGCATGCTTAAGAATTCTGTCTTAGATTTATTCTATTAACAACTATACTTATTTTGATTTTCAATTTGCAGTTGCTTCATTAAACCAATATTTATTGAGTGCCAGATATAAGCCATTGTTGTTGAGCTCATTCCTTCAGGCTTGTCACAACCATTACCATGTTGAAATCCACAAACTCAAGGTTTGACCTACTGACATCTACTCATAAAGGTTGAGACAGGGACTCACAAGATATATCAAGAATTCTCCTTTATCCAAACACATAAAAACAAATTTAAGGGCTCACTAAGTAACTGAGATAGGAAAATGCTTGCCACTGAAAAGTAAGGATTTGAGTTTGACACTCAGACCCTTTTGTTTTTTTAAAAGGGCAGGTTTGGTAATACTTTTGATCACAGTGCTGGAGAGGTAGATACTAACAGATCCCTGGTTTACCTGGATAATCAGACAATCTAGTCAGAGAGCCCCAGGTCACAATAAGAAATTATCTCAAAACAAAGCTAAAGAATAACCCCTAAGATTGAACTGTGACCACTAATAATAATTACAGATGTACTTACACACAGAGTGAAACACACACAACACACACAGACACATACACACCAAACCTTGATTAAGAACTGTATTAAAAAATTACACAACATTCTAGACACAGCCAGGACATATTTTACTTTCAGTACACTATCAACGCACTTAAGCTGTGTTCATAGTGGAAACTCATTTGAAGCACAGAAAATCTTCAATAACAAGTGAAAATAATTTTTCCATACTAAAGCTACTCAATAACAGGAAGAATCAATAATCCTCTAATTTTTTAATCAGGAAAGCCATTTCTGGATATTAAATCATGAAATTTAATACATTATCCAAACTCTGATATTCCAGTATAAAATCTGAAATGTACAAAATGCATTTAAATTTGTGTGCTAACATTTAAGTTCATGCTATTATAAGAAAGAAAGGAATGCTTGTTCAGAAACACAAAATGTTCAGCAACAAAAGGGCATGATGCAGAAACAATTCTAGTCAAATCACCCATTGGTGTTCTATTAAGCCAACAGGTCTCTTCTACATAACAGAGTGCTGCCAAGACCAAATGATATTTTTTAAAGTTCAGCTGAGAATTGTTTTGAAAACATTTTTTTTTAAATCTCTGGAGAAGAGGGGTAGAATATTCAGTGTCTGGACATGAACCTGAATATATTTGCCATCACCTTTTCACATTGACTTTAAGAAATGTTTTCACACATCTTGAGATCTCAGAAGAACCATCTGAGAAAAGTTGTTTTCCAAACTACATCTTGTGCATGCATGCAAACTCATTCCAAGGCAAAATGACCCTCGGCCATTAAAAAGAGACATTGCTCTGAACTATGCCCTCTATGGTAGGTTAACACACCATTTTCAATCATCAGTCTTTTCTTGAAATAGTAACCCTAGGCATCCTATGATGCATAGCCATTTAGCAGGTTGTGCTATTAAGATGGAGAACAAGTATTCCTCCAGGAGTAAAATGCTATAAAGAAGTTTGTGTAAATATGGCAAAGTGAATAGGGAAAACTTTTTACAATGTTACAGCAAACAAGCAAGACATAAATTATTTCCAGTGAGAATGAGCCTAAATGCAGGGGCCGGGAGGCAGGAGTGGGTGGGTGAGTCGGGGAGCACCCTCAGAGAAGCAGGGGGACGGGGGATGGCATAGGGGGTTTCCAGAGGGCAAACCTGGAAAGGGGATAACATTTAAAATGTAAATAAATGAAATGTCCAATTTATAAAAGCTAAAATTCACATGTTATCCGCATGAAAATGCATTTACCTAAATAACATTAACTCTACAGATGAAAAATGTGTGAACCTATTTTATCAACTATATGGCAAGTTTACTTTTCTCACAACAGAAAACAAAATACCATTTGCTTCAAAGATACTACTGTTGCCTACCTCTGAGTTCTCAAAAATGTTAACCACATTCCTCTTTGAACCCAATAAACTTTGAGGTTTCTACCATACACATTGGGTTTATAAGGCTTATTACATATTCAGAAACCAGTTAACATCAAAAAGTCAAGGAGTCTATGAGAACATAGCCCACAGAATAAACTTAACAGGGCTCTTAGAAGTTCACAAAGACTGATGCAACAATCACACAGCCTGTATGGAACTGAACTAGGTCCTCTGTAGTTGTATAGCATTGTGTTCTATAAGACTCTTAAAAGTGGGAGTACAGGTATCTAACTCTTTGTCTGCTTTTCGACCCTTCTTCTCATATTTGGCCTCCTTATCGAGCCTTGATAGCTTAGTTTTAGTGTAACTTTGTTATGACACATTCAGTTGATTCATATCCCTAGGAGGCCTCCTCTTTTCTGAAAGGAAATGTAAGAGGAGTAAATCTGGGGGAGAGGGGAAGTGGGGGAGGTATAGGAGGAGTGTGGGAGGGGGAAGTAGTGGAGGACTAGGAGGAATAAAGAGAGGGGAAACTGTTGTTGGGATATAATGTAATGTAAATATGTTATATTTAAGAAGCTTGACTACATTTAAACAATATCTCAGTATAACTCACAAAGGCAGGAGATGTGTTCCTAGGAACTCATGCTGATTAACTGTTTTGTTAATATCTCTCAAAATACTTGGTTGTAATCACATTTAATTAAAAAACTTAAGACTGCCTGTCAGGAGCCAATCTCTGAAAGCTTGTGGCTAGCCGGAGGCCTTCTTGGAGGTGGCCCACCTTTTTCCATGGACTAATGTGGGTAAGCTTTATGAGGCAAGACCCCAAAAAGACTTCATCTCAGGATTGCTTTTGCAGCTGATAAGCCTTTCCTGTCATTATTAAATTTGTATAGTAACACCTGGGCATTAGTCCAACCTATTGAGCAGATTTACTGCAGATTAACATAAAAATGAACTTTCATGAATTAATGCTATACAGATGAATTAATGATTTTATAGAGTTCCTGATTTGACTCAAATAATCTTAGGAAGAAATACTTAAAAGATAGTTGTTTTGCTAGTAAAGATATAATAAAGTTAAAATCAAGAACAAAATATGCCCACTCATAATAGTAACTAAAGGCTGCATAATAAGAAATATAATGGGCTTTCATAATTATATTAAAAAGAGAAATAGGCTTGGAACATATTTATGTTCAAGGAAAAACATTTAGATCCAAAGATAAAGCCACAGGTGTACACTGTGATTACATCATGGAAAAGCTGTTGCTTGGAATTAATAATGAGTTTACAAAATGAAACATTACTTTGAACATGTTATCGATATCCTTCTGCTACTCCCGTTTTATGTAACATTTTTATCTTATGTGTAATTCTTTCTTACATAGAGAACTGTTTATATTAAGGATATAAAAGGCTAAAAGTAATAAAGGTGATGCGCCATTTTCTGCTTCACCCTGCGTGTACTTGTCTGTATGAGTGACACCTTTCTCTCATTCTTTCCCTTTTTCTCTCTCATTCAAAAAGTTAATGAGCTCCCTGGCCAGTGAAATGCTTCTGACTGACTCACCAGAAAAAGAACTAGCAGTAAATCCTCTACTGAATTCCCTACTGCTATACAGCTTATGTTAATTGCCAGAGAATTATATAGTAAGTTTATAAAGTTAAGGTTTCCAGGGCTTAATGAAGCACAGAACCGAGATTTAAAAGGCCAGAGATCATCAGTCTTTTGACCTGCATGTAGTGCCGTGTCCCATGTCAACCCTTTCCAGCTGGGCAGGCTCCTGGCAGTTGCAAGATGCTTTTTTAAAGAAAAATCCATGCCTAGCCTTATGTTCTGATCACCTTTAAGTATATCTGTCATAAAGTCTTAGTTTTGTCTAAATATGTTAGAATCACATAACATAGGATAATATGAATCTAAGTGATCTGCTGATTTTGATGTATGTTATGATCAATTTGATTTTAAATAGATGATGATGCTAAAGTACCAGATACACTGAGGGGCCACTGGATAAAAGCAAAACATATATCTAGAAAAATCTTATTTTCTTTTACTTTAAAACTTCTCTCTGTTTTGTTATAAATGTGATTTTTCATTATTAAATCTTACACTTGGACAATGGAAAACACTTGGGTTCAAAGCTTCTCCTGTTTCTGGTCAAAACTGCTTTTTATTTTAGGGGAAAACTCCAGTGAGCACGAAAGCACAATGAATTCAGGCAGGTATTGTAACAGTTGTAGCCAATATTTATGAAGGAATCCTGTGCTGTGCCAATGCTAATAAAGTTACAATGAACTCTTAAGACATTTTCCTTTAGGTCTTGGGTAATTGAACACTCATACGGTTGGCCTGAGTACTGAGGTTTACATTACATGGTTGAAGCAGTCCATTCACATTTGGGAAAGAATGGCCCTAGCTCAGAAACAGAATTTTAATACTTCGTTTTCTTCTTTTGGAGGCAAGATGTACAGGTGTGGCAAACTGGCTGAAAAAGGATCCTAATCTAAAAAAAAATAAGTAAATAAAACGAGCCATATACAGTTAGTAGAGATGAAGAAAAAGGGAGAACAGATAAACCCACTTCAGATAAGCAAACCTGGAATGAGTAACACTCTTGTTGCTCCTGTCATGGATTCTAGTTGCTTCCCAGCTTCCACATCTGGAAGCTCACAACTCCATACAACTTCAGCGTCAGGATACCTAACATCTTTTTATGGCCTGTATGCGCACTGTATGGATGTGATGCATAGACAAGAGGGTACACACACACACACACACACACATACACACACACACACACACACACACACACACACACACACACACAAACAAATAAAAATTTAATTTTAAAACTAAAAGTTTCTCATGATTATATATATATATTTTTATTTCCTGCATTGTTTCTCAAGACTACCCAAATAAATAGTACCATTTCAACAGAGACAGTACGAAAGGGGATTCAATATAGGAAGTGGTTCATACTACTATGAGGAATTAAAGATCCAGTAATTGAATATCTATAAACAAAAGAACAAGGAAAGTTGCTTTGTCACTCAAGATATTATAGCAGGACCAACAGTGTTTGAAAGCCTGCAAACCAGGAACTCCAGCAGCGTATGGCTAGAAAACGTTAGCATCCCAAACTAAGAAAAGGCAGTTTGTCTTTCTGCCTTCTTGTTCTTTACAAGCTCTTAATAGATTGGACACCTCATCATATTGATGACAGAATTTTATTGTGTCTATTGATTCAACACAGTGCTTTTACAAGATTTCTATGTATTCCTTAATCTGACCAAAATAACACATAAAACTCGCCATCACACATTGCAATTCCATTCTGCTTTCCTGATTCACTTTTTCAATACTATATTGCAGAAGTGCTTTCTTGGTGCTTTGCTTTGGAAAATAGTCAATGTACTTGTTCATAACACCAAAACAGTGGAGGCTATAAACTTGCTGGAACATAACAGTGAACACAAATGTACTGCCTAGAGAGATTAGAAAAGTAGAAAAATGGTGAATAGATCACTTAAATCAGAGATCTCAAACAAGAGAGGAAAATCAGGCACCGGAGATGGATTGGTTATGTTTGTTAAGATCCTCAGCCAACTCAAATTTCCAAAGCATAGAAATCCAGCATTTACTCCCTCAATTGAAAGAACAGCCCAAGCTTTGTTGAAGTAGTAACTGCATTAGGAGTGAATTTAGGGGCCTTCAGTTTTCATTCTAAAAAGATATGATTAGACAGACTGAAGCTCAGGAAGCTATTTGCCTCCAGTACTATCTTACCACTTGTAATATTTCCTTGACCTACATGCACCATAAAACCCTTTGTTGCCATTGGCATTATTTTACTGAAGTGACACATACATCATTCACTGAACACCTTATTTCTTGCTGTGCTGATCTGAGAAAACACATTCAATTTTATTTAAAACATTATAAGAAGAAGAAAACTTTTTTTTGTTTTTTTATTTTTTATTAGATATTTTCTTTACTTACATTTCAAATGATATCCTCTTTCTCAGTTTCCCCTCCTAAAATAAACCCTGTTCCCTCCCCTCTCCCCCTGCTCACCAACCCACCCTCTCTTGCTTCCTGGCCCTAGCATTTCCGTACACTGGGGCATAGAACCTTCACAAGACCCAGGACCTCTCTTCCCATTGACGACCGACTAGGCCATCCTCTGCTACATATGCAGCTGGAGCCATGAGTCCCACCATGTGTACTCTTTGATTGATGGTTTAGTCCCTGGGTGCTCTGAGGATATTGGTTAATTCATATTGTTGTTCCTTCTATGGGGCTGCAAACCCCTTCAGTTCCTT
Source organism: Mastomys coucha (assembly GCF_008632895.1). Taxonomy (NCBI): domain Eukaryota; kingdom Metazoa; phylum Chordata; class Mammalia; order Rodentia; family Muridae; genus Mastomys; species Mastomys coucha. The sequence goes on from NW_022196894.1 coordinate 81,490,110, forward strand.
GGATCCTTTCTCTAGCTCCTTCATTGGGTACCCTGTGCTCAGTCCAATGGATGGCTGTGAGCCTCTAGAGAAGAAAATTCTTAAAGAACAGTTGTAAATTTGGTGCCACAAATTGTCCTTGATTTTGAATTTTCACCAGAAATTGTCTTTTTCACTTTCTTCCTTCCTGTCTTTCTTCTCTTTGCTGTGAGAGATCCTCAAAACCAAATGATGACTTTATTTAAAGTCTATTGATATTGGCTGAGTTCAGAAAATGGCATCAAAAAGATAAACGATATGTCTTTGCTTTTATACAGAAAGCTCTCCATATCACATATTCTGTACATAATAGATTTGTTTTGCTCACTGTTTTACTATAGATCCTATCTAATGGTTTAAGGCCCGTTTCCAACTCCTTTTTGCTTGATGGTTTTAGGGGCTCTTTCTCTATCAAAAGCAAAGAATATGATAATCTCTAAGAGTGTGGGATCAATAAGAAGAACTTGGAAACAGTTGTTAAAGCCAAATTATGATTTTACCTAGCAAATCAGCTATAAAAAGGTATGTTCAGGAAGGCAAGCTGCTTCTTGTATTCAGTTTCCAAAATGAATATTTTAATGAATTGGAAAATATCAGAAGGTTCAATGAATACAGATTTTTAACTTCTAACTTCCTTTTGGAAAAGTTTGGTTTAGTTGGGCACATATTTAATAATTTTCCTTTTGTTTATATCATTTTGCCACCCTTTCATCTAGAAAATGATTGATTCTATAACATGCTTTAATACTTTTAATATAATGCAACTGTCTGCAACCTGTTTCTATTTTTAACACATCAAGAAAAAAAATCTTTTCTTTCACTCCAAGAAAATACCAAAATTAAGCCCATCTGGAATCTGCTCTGCTTTCTTTCCATTACAAATGCATTTTTATTCTTTCAGGGAAGAAAGAAGAAATTCCCAGTTGGAAATAAACAGACTCTACCTTCTTTGCTTGAAGTTAATTAAAAGGAATTGAAATTATAGAGGAAGCTAAAGAATATTAACATGTGTGGATGACAGAAAGTTGGTTTTGTAGCAGATATGATCTTCAGTCTGAATTGAAGACCCTGACTGTCATGATTTTTTGGCTGGGAGAAGTATCCAAGGCTCAGGTTTCACAAACTTTTCATAAACAGTATTTGACCAGCTAGAATTCAGGATTTAGAAAACAGTACCATAAAGCCAAATCCTATGATAACCTGAGAAACTGTGATCTAATTAGCTTAATCACTACGATTATAATTCCTTATTGACCGGATTTATTATAGGTTACATCACTCTTCTCACCATATGCTTAACTCTGCCGAGGAAAGTGGCCTAGTATTCACATTTGAAGAAGCCAATCTTGACAATCTCATTGCCCTTGAGAATTATTTATCTAAAAGTAGATGTATGATTTTGTCTACTACTGAGTCATACCATGATACCCTGAGTTGAGCATAAGTTTGAAGTTGCTAGAATATGACAAAAATTTGAGCCAGAAGTCAATGAATCAAACACAGAGCCCTTGACTTTATGTATTACTACTTATGTACATGAATACCCCTTAGGATTATTGTTGATGGATGTAGATTTTGATTAGTATTATGACTTCTATACATAGATATCCTATCTGAATGTAGATATGTACATGTACTGAATAGATAAGTAGAAGGTAGAATGTAGATAATACATTCCTAAATTGCCCCCTGCTTTTTAGAATATATTTAATATGGTTCTGAATATGCAATAAAGACAGCTATAGAAAACAAGTACATACTTCAAAAATTTCCTAAATATAAATACAAAAAATAATTCATTTAAAATTGTGTTTACTAGAAAAAATGTATATCTCGACAAGTCAGCATTGCATTTTGAGTTTCTCTTGGAAAAATTATACAGGGTAGGAAATGAAGTGCTTTTAGGCTGATCTTTTCATATAACACAACAGTAGCATGGTTTGCAGATCTGATTAACAAGAAAAATTCCAGAGTAGTCTAAGAAAATAAAGGCTATTTTAAGGCTGACAAATTGATTCTAAGCATAATATTCTGAAACTACAATTTCAGAAACTGTAGCCCGCGCAGTCGTCTCGCTGGGAAGACGACATGCGGACACACTAGGTTTCTTCTGCAGCAATGTTTATTGCCTCCTCCAGATGGAAAAAAGGGTCAAGCCAGTAATCCGCACTGCTTATATACACCACAGTGCAGCGTGTCTGCCCACAGTGCAGCTTGTCTGCCCATGATTGGCTGTTCGCTCATTACCCTACGTGACGCCCCAGAATGGCCTGTGACATGGCGTCTTTTCACTCTACGCACATGCGCAAACAATTCTCTATGCACATGCGCAAACAGTTGTTTACTAGGAGTTAACAGTAGAAGTAGGCGCCATCTTGCCATGGTGAATGCCTCTCCAGCTTCACGGCTCCCTACATCTCCCCCTTTTGTTTTAGTTAAAAGGGAAGGCCAAATATAGCAAGTCAGAGAGTGCTTTTGCTCTGCCAGGGCCCCTGTCTTAGGTCATTCCGCATCAAACCTGCAGCCTTACCCGTCATAGGATAACCCCCCCCCCCTGCCTGAGGGCTCCGTGTCTTAGGTTGGTCTGCGTTTGGGGAAGGTTGCCCGTCTCTGGGTACCCTGGAGCTGGCATAGCTTGTCTACTCTGACAATGCTGGGCGGTCGCTAGCAAAGGCGCTATTGGCCAGGGGAGGAATGACGGCAGGAGGTTTTATGATTTGTGTTGCATGGACAATCACACCACGGGAGAAGTTC
>NW_022196894.1:81492891-81493582 GCF_008632895.1 Mastomys coucha
GCAAAGTCTGTCCCAGATGAGCCAAGCCCGGTGGTGCCCTGTGGCAGTCCCGTAGAGGGTAAACAATCATGTAAGCTGAGGAGGACTATTAACTGAGCAATCTTATCCCCCGGGGAGATGGAGAAGACGCCCTGCGGGCAAGAACAGAGAACCTGAAATTCCCCAGTGTAATCTTGGTCAAGCACGCCAGGGTGCACCACAAGGCCTTTCAAGGTGAGGGATGAGCGTCCCAGCACAAGGCCAACGCTTCCTTCTGGCAGAGGACCCTGAAAGGTGACTGGCACAGGCTGCACGCCCATGAGCGACATCAGTAAGAATTGGGAGGTAGAGTAGAGATCCACTCCTGCGGAGCTTCTTGTCGCTCGGCAGGGGCTTTCTGAATGTTGGCCTGTGTCCCATATGTTTTTGGGCCCTGGGATCTGGGGCCCCAAAACCCGTTTTTGGGGGGTCAGGTTCGTTTTCTTGTGGCTCATGATCATGTTGGATAATTTTCCCCTGAATGTCTCTAACCGAACGACATTCATTTGCCCAATGATAGCCCTTCCTACACTTGGTACAAAGACCTGATACCCTCCGTTGCATGGTGACACGGCAGTCTTTCTTCAAATGACCGGGTTTCCCAGAGTTGTAGCACACTCTGTGACCTGAAGGCCCTGACTGTTTCTGGCTTTGTAAGATAGCGGCAGCGAGG
>NW_022196894.1:81495077-81502613 GCF_008632895.1 Mastomys coucha
CAGCATGCCTCTCAGAGCTCACCTTGTCCTGCAGTTCTGAAACCTACCAGCTGTTGTAAGGCTCTCCCCATGTCCCGGGTTTTAGGCACCAGCTGTGGCCCGCACAGTCATCTCGCTGGGAAGAAGACATGCGGACACACTAGGTTCCTTCTGCAGCAATGTTTATTGCCTCCTCCAGATGGAAAAAAGGGTCAACCCAGTAATCCGCACAGCTTATATACACCACAGTGCGGTGTGTCTGCCCACAGCGTGGCGTGTCTGCCCATGATTGGCTGTTTGCTCATTACCCTACGTGACGCTCCAGAATGGGCCGTGACATGGCGTCTTTTCACTCTACGCACATGCACAAACAGTTCTCTACGCACATGCGCAAACAGTTGTTTACTAGGAGTTAACAGTGGAAGTAGGCGCCATCTTGCCATGGTGAATGCCTCTCCAGCTTCACGGCTCCCTACGAGAAACTATTGTACTTGTAGATATGGCCTGATTCAAGTAAGCTATCGTTAGAGCTTAGTTAGGCAGCAAGCTCATCAATCTTTGCTTTCGATAAAAATATACCATCTCTTCACAGACCACACTTAACCATCTCATAAAAAGCACAAAGATCATATATATCTACTATCAAGCTATCATATTTTATTTGTTAATATAAATATAATATAATCATACTAATCTCATTTCCCATAGGTTTTGTTTCCTAAGATGTATGCTCTAAAGCCTGACTCATGAGTAGCTGAAGTATCCAAGGCTTAGGTTTCACAAAATCTTCATAAGCAGTATTTGACCAGCTAGAATTCAGGATTTAGAACACAGTACCATAAAGCCAAATCCTATGATAACCTGAGAAAAATGTGACCTAATTAGCATAATCACTACAATTACAATTCTGTATTGATCTTCCCATATGATACAACCAGGATTATAGATGAGAAGTATATCAGTTCTGTTCTCTAAACTTAGAGTATAGTAGGATAACAAGAACTTGCATTTTTATAAAATCTATTATTGGTTTAAAATACAACTATCTAAGATCTTTACATGCCATCTGTTTTATACATTGAAGCAAATTTTATATTATTATCAAACAAATGTGAAATGCTGATGCTTACAAAGCCTAGATAAACTTGACCATGTTCATCAACCCTTTGAAAAATAATCTCTGAATTGGACCCTGACTGGTCTATTCTGCTGCAAATCCCATGATTCTATGCAAAGGCCATGAAAAAAATATAGTCCCTTCACAGCGTCAAATAAGAAGTACTAAGTAGCAGGTACTGTAATAAAACATGAGGAAAAATAAGAGAAACTGAAGGCCCCTGATCATATGAAGCACCATTCTCATAGAAAATGCAGTTATTAAGCAAATAAATCTAAAAATAAAATGAAAATGATTTCTGTAAAATGCTTGAAGAAGGAACAGTGCATAGAAAGAGTGGTTTTCAGAAAAACATTCTCTAAGACACAATATAACATCATACACAAAAGATTCATGCAAAATTATGAGAGAGGAAGCACAGAAAATGTAAACCATCTTGTGATCACCAATAGCAGGATTTGATGAATAAGAAGTCCAGTAGCCTGTGCTGCCTTCTATGAGCACCAGGCAGTGATGCACAGATATATATGCAGAAAAGCACCCATACACATTAAGGATAAATAATAATAATAATAATAATAATAATAATAATAAGTTAAAATTTAGAAAAAGTACAGAACTTGATTAAGCTTTTTGTGTGGTCTGTGGTGAAGATCATTTCTACATTTAAGTGCTTCTGAAGCAATATAAAACAGAATAATTGGTGATATACATGAATTTTATACAATCCAATTTTACTAATATAATGAAGTTTTACTGAAACATGTACAGGCTCATTTTTCACAATGCCCTCAGCTTCTCTCATGGACCACAGTGAAAAAAATGCAGAAGTTGTGACAAAAACTAAAAAGTTCTCAAAATTTGAAAAAGGCTGCTATGGATGGGAGTACAAGGCAAGAGAGGGATGAAAGGAAGTGGATGGTTAAGATGAGTTCAGTCCAAATAAAGTGGGCAAAGACCATCAGACTTAGAAAGATCAGTTAGCATGCTCTAATTATAGCATTTGACTTAAGTTTTACAATATCTTTCTATATATTTGGTTAGATGTTAGGATGCTAAAGGAAGAATTGGAAGAGATAAAAGTTCCAATTATAGGAAAGACTCCAAGGTGTGTCTATTCATTTTTTCACAGTAGATCTGTTGGTCTAAAGAATCCATGAGTCTGAAACTTAGTGGCAAAATAATGTATATGATCATATTGTTGAAAATTGTATAAGGATGAAGGTAAAGCTTTTTGCCTGGGAGGGGTAACTTTAAGACATGCTTTGTAAAACGAGGATGTATGATAGCATAGTTAAGTCATTTAGTGGACTGATATTCAAGAGAGTCTAAATTATCAATGATATGCAAAGTTCTTGAAGAGGATCCAGCCAAGTAAAGAAACTGTTTCAGAACTGTTTATAAAACAATAAATAAGACAGCTTTAGTGCTTTCAAATATTGCCTTCATTTTTTATGTTTCTGAAATTATTTTTATTTTACTACTTTTACAAATCCATTGTGATTTTGTTTAAATATTCTTTTTATACAAATATGTAATGAAATGTGATCATATCTACCCTCATTAGTTTCTCAACTCTCCCCATTATTCCCTGAAATGGCCATTCCCAAATTAGTCTTTGTTTATTATCCACTCTATCAATATAGTACTACCCATATGTGCTTGGGTATGGGGACATCCACTGGAGAGTAAGGAACATAATAGTGGGTACATTCTAAATCAGAAATGGTTCTCTCTACCCCAGGACTTCTCTTCATTGACAATAGTTCCTCAGTATGGGATGGCATCTAGAAATTATATATTCAATCTATGCAAGAATTTTGACTGACTTGGTCTTCTGTACATCTGGTTCAACTAACCACAATTCTTGTGAGATCATGGTTGCAATAGCTAAGTCTTGTCCAGAAGACAACATTCTATACCATTCCTCCTTATCCCCAGACTTCCATGGTCTTCCCTGAGCTTTGGTGATAGTAGTAATGGTAATGGTGGTATTGGTGGTGGTGGTTGTGGTAGTGGTGGTGGAGGTGGTAGTGATGGTGGTGGTGCTGATGGTGGTGGTGTTGATGGTGGTAGTGGTGGTGGTGAGCATTCAGTCTCATATTTTCAACTCTTGGTCAACTATGCATCTCTATATTGACTGCTGGACACTGTAAAAGGTAGTTTATTGGGACAAGGTTGAGAAGAGCCCAGATTCATACCTAAAATAAACAGAATTTAAGTTTTATTGAAATATATCATAATCTGATATGATACACTAATACAAAAAATTATTCTGTATGGGTTTTGTAGGGGACACTTCCAGAGTTAACTTTTGCTGACTTCTTGTTTGTTGTTAATCATGAATGAGTGCTGGCATCTGTCTTTGTTTTTAATTAAGATGCTTTATGTCCTGCCAAATTCCTGTGCTTCCACATACGTCATTGAGAGGCTGTCCTAACCTGAAAGAAAAGGTCTTAGTCAAACATAGATATTGTGTACCATCAACTTGCCATGTAAGCATTTGTGGTCATTGTTCATCTTTCTGGAATTGATCCTGTTTTGTGTTGCAAGCTTAAAAGACACAGAGAAAGTAAACTTGCTCACTGGGATGGTATTAACCAGCAGCTTTCCATCTCTGTCTCTTGCATCTTCTTTCTGCCTTTTCTATAATCATCCCAATCCCCAATGGTGATTCCCCGCATTGAGTGACCAGCAGACTCCTGCAGGTTTTGGTAAAATAAATGGTGCTCCTTTATCTCTAGGTCATCTATATATATTAACATTATCTTCGTACAAATCATTATGTATTCCTTATGGTGATTTGGTTTTCTTCCTAACAAAAGTCTGAAATAAAACATCTTTACTCAACAACTACCAAATTTCAATGCACCTACATCATTACTTAAGGCCAGAAAAAAAAAATGAGCTAATTAGTTTAAAAATTCAGAAGTTTGGAATGTTTTTAAACAATATTTACAGAATACAAAAATAAAGACAGAATGTGTCTAAATTCCACTTAATAATAAAATCCATTCTTTTTTTCTTAAATGAAAGTATTAGAAATACATAATAATATAAAAACACATATTTTGCCATGTAATAAGAGTATTATTCTCAAAACATACCTATCACATATCTAGCATTTTGGATATTGTTTTGCTAAGATTCTGAAGACTAAGAAATAACAAGAAGGAAAACAGGACCTTGCCAAAGAAATGGCCCTTGCCTGTTTGCAGGCTTTGGATGTGAGCAGCCTCCATGTATGACACTCTTGCTCCTAAGGGGTCCATTGAATGTTCTGCTATTGTGTGAGGAGCTGAATGACAGGAAAGTAAATGATCTATGATCCCACTGAAGTTGAACAATTTAGCAAGCCTGCATTGTATATTTTTTCCGTTTTTCTCCATTGAATTTAGATTAATTTTTATGGAAAAGACCACATTACTTTGCTGGGCTTGACCCAATTTAGTTCTGAAAACATGATCAAGATTCGAGTTCATTTCAGATACTAATTATCCTTTTTTGCTGTATTGCTGTGAGAGTTGGCATTATAACAGCAGTGAGGAATCTCTATAGCTTATAAATACTTAATGGAGGAATGATAGCCAGTTTGCACAGTTGCTTTACCATATCCAGGAGAATGAGCTATGTAATATTTAATAGTCACTGTACTGAAAGTAATTCCTGAAGTGAATCCACTCAGTTTTTATCAATTGTGGGATTATATAAAGAAATGCTAAGTTGATTAAAATACTAAGCAAGTTATTATTTTTAAAAAGTTCTGCAGTTATTAAATGAAACAGAAGATCATTGCTTAAATCAGTAAATCTCATCTATTATTTTTGCCCATCTCAGAAAATGAATTATTATATGAAGAGCCTCATTCTGTACAAAACTGAATTCATTATTACCTAGACTCTTCTGATTCCTAACATTCATATTGATACGTGGAGAGGAAATCTAATTACCATATCGATTCCATTAATTATAAAAGGAAGACTTTGTCCTCAGAGTTGAGCATTTAAAATGACATCTTATTTCTTCCCTGAAAGATTTCAGAACCCAATAGAGAAGGTGTGCAGGTCCTGTAATATTTCCCAAAGAAGACAGGTTTAGAGCAGAGGTCTCCAAGTTCACTGTCAAGATGCACATAACTCAATAGCTTAATAAAGGAAAATAACCCTTCTGGACTTAGGTTCCATTGAAATGGCAAGTGCATTGTCTCTTTAGAAAGTATTCTGTATGTAAGTGCCAAACCTTGAGCCATCTTTTGAGTTGTATTCATCAGCTTTTAGGGAATTTTATCACTAAATCACAGGTTAGAAATCACAATCCCATCACCCCACCATCCTACATTCCCAAAACTATAACTTCCTCTAAATCCCAGCACTGATGTCAATTCCATAATTTCAGCCAACAGAAACAGCAAAGTCCACGAGATGTAAGATACACTAAACGTATGTCCAATGTCATCTAAGGCTTAAGCATATGCCATTTTTTGAAAGAGATTTTAGCCTTCTTTAAAGTGTTTGGAAACACTTTCCTTTTTAATATCACAAAAGCTCAAAAATATCATAAAGATGAAATTTATAAAACCATGAGTATATATTTCAAAGTCAGAAATTTTTAAAATTTATATTAAAGTAGAAATGACCCTCCTGAGTTATTTACTCTCTATAATTCAATCGATAAAACTTGCTCTTCAACTTTCACTCTCTGATGAAGTTTTTATACCTTTGCTTTTGAGCCTGTTTATGAACTCATACTTTTAGAAACCATGTCCATTTCCTAGACAGGACTTTAGCCAGACTTTCTTGGCCCTTTAAAAGGTATCCCTGAGCCTCAACATAACAAGATATTGGGAGGGCACAGCAACCTTACTTCCTGCCTAAATGTCAGTAAAAGTCAATTATGAATTTTCAATCTTTAGTAACACTTCCAAGTATCCTCCTTTTGTAATAATTTTCTTGACTTTCTTGCAGTAAATAAGTGACTCATCCATCTGTACTTATCTGGGAGCACAACTTGCATCACAGGAGCTTAAAAGCTAGAGGTCATCTCTACTTCAGTGCAATTTGGAGAAGAGATTTAATCTTATTTTCATCCATAGACGGTAACACTCAATAACTAAATCAATAACTAAATAAACACTCAATAACTAAATGTGTAACATTCAATAGCTAAATCAGTGGGTGCTTCCTTGGTAGAAACTCAGAAATTACAACAATTTTCTGATTCCATTATTGGCATCCTTTTAGTGAAAGTCTCTCAGAATTCTCATGTTTCTCACACTTACTCTTAGTTAAAGGTCAATGGATTTGAGCTGGAGAAATGTCTAAGTAGGCAAAATGATGGATGTATAAGCAAGAAGAATTGAGTTCAGTACCCAAAACCCCTAGCAAAAGGCTGCAGCCTATACTATAATCTTTGTGCTTAGGGAGACAGAGAAGGAAAAGTCATCACAATATACATCACAGATGAGATGAATGCCTTAAGTAAGAAACAGGAAACTGACAGTTGTAGAAATTAGATTGAAAGCTTAAAGCAATGAAATCTGGAATCTGCTTCAACTCAAGAGCCCTGTTTTCAATATTCAAGGAAAATTTGTATAGAAAATAAAAAACCGGAGTCGCAGGGGATCCACAGGGCGGCAGGGACAGGATCCTCTCAGCTTCCAAGTGACAGAGGTGGAACAGCGACCTTAGCTGCCCCCTTCCCTGCAAGTGGAGGGCCTGCCTCCAGGGACTGCCTTGACCCTGAGTCTCCGGTGAGAGCCGCCATCTTCTCTCCAGTGAGTTCCTAAGCCGGGAGCAACCAGCTGGGAGGCACAGGCCCCACGAATCTCAGGGGTCTTGCAGGGTGTCAGGTACAGGACAAGCTCTGGTCAGAGTCACTAAGAACATCTAACACCAAAAATCAAGAGATGGTGAAAGGCAAACGCAAGAATCCTACCAACAGAAACCAAGACTACTTGGCTTCATCAGAACCTAGTACTCCCACTGCAGCAAGTCCTGGATATCCCAAAACACCGGAAAAGCAAGAATTGGATCTAAAATCATATCTCACAATGCTGATAGAGGAACTTAAGAAGGAGACAAATAACTCCCTTAAAGAAATACAGGAGAATACAAGTAAACAAGTAGAAGCACATAAAGAGCAAAATCAAAAATCCCTTAAGGAATTGCAGGAAAACACAAACAAGCAGGTAAAGGAATTGAGTAAAACAATCCAGGACCTAAAAATGGAAGTCGAAACAATAAAGAAAGCACAAAAAGAGACAACTCTGGAATTAGAAATCTTAGGAAAGAAATCAGGAAACATAGATGCAAGTATCACTAACAGAATACAAGACATAGAAGAGAGAATCTCAGGAGCGGAAGATAACATAGTCAACATTGACAGAACAGTCAAAGAAAATGCAAAAAGCAAAAAGACCCTAACCCAAAACATCCAAGAAA
>NW_022196894.1:81510860-81532146 GCF_008632895.1 Mastomys coucha
GGGAAGTGGGAGGCAACAGGGGTTTGTTTTTGTTGTTTTTGTTTGTTTTTTTGTTTTTTGGAGGGGAACCTGGGAATGGAGAAATTTACATGTAAATAAAATAAAAAAATAAAATAAAATAAAATAAAAAACCTTTCCCAATCCTATACAGCCACAACAGAGATTATCTCCACCCACCCACACAAAAGGAATTTTGGAATGTTGTTATTACATGGCAGTAGAAGGAATGCTACCTCTCCTATAGGGCATTATTCATATTACAGCCACATTATGTGATCTTTTGGAATATTAATTTTTTCAGGATCATGAGCTTCAGAATCCAGCTCAGCATAGTCTATCACTTAAACCCTGAAGAAACTGAACTGCAGCCTTGAACTTGGATTGCTCACTTATCTAGTCTCTTATAGACTACATAAAGTGACTAACTGCCAAGTCCATTTACAGAATACACAGCATGGTCCTTTTACAACAGACGATTTCACAATCAGTTCAACCCAAGGAGGAAGGACTCATCAATCAATCAGCCAGACAGTTAATCAAAACACACACTGAAAAGTCTATCAAGTCACATCCTGAATGGAATTTAACTTTGATTATTTGAACACTAAGAATGCCTAGGATTTAGATGTTGGATTGCTTCCAAATAGAAGATGAAGCTACTTTTTCTGTGAAATAGATGTCACATGTTATTCAAAATGGGGTCAACAAATCAGTCAACTTTTTGAAAAGCAATTCATTCTAAATGCTTACAAATAACCCCACAGAAGAGATAGAGTCAACAGTACAATAACAGTGTTCATTTTGTCCCCTATAAATTTCTAAGAAAACATGTTACACCTAGAAACACAAGAGCTTTAAATGACTACAACTGCTATGGAGCAATTATCCATCAGAGAGAACTGCAATGAAGTGAAATTGTGCCAGCCAGATTGACTTCTTTCTTCTTTTACAGGATTTGAAAACAAAATATGTTTTTACCTGAATTGTGAAACTTTTGTGTTCCACAAGTAATCATTGAAGCTTGGCTATAAGAGTTACAACCCCCTCCACATACCCCTCCAACTCCATCCCCTACAAACTTACATTACTATATATATGAAGGAGGTGTGTGTGGGTGGGTGGGTGGGTGTGTGTGTGTGTGCAATCACTTACAATTAAAACTATTTTCTTTTCAATTAGTCAGTGATAGCCATGAATACTTACATGCATAAGTATATATAAATTCCAAACTCTATTGCAGCTCAAATCTGTTGGAATAATATTTATCTGCAAAAACAATGAAATAGCTCAGAGTGGTTAGCCAAATAGGCATCCTTCACCAGTGAAAAACTTAGAAATCAGAAGTAAGGATTATATAATGTTCTAAAGAGCAAATGATCTAGTAAAATATCTGTATCCATCTCTAGAGAATTCAATTCCACTTCAAAAGTTTTTAACTCCCATGCAACATAATACTCATTCTAAATTGTGAAAATCTAACAGTATTTCTTCTAACATTTGGAACAAGAAAAAGATATATTCACATACCAGTGAAACATATGTTTGAATATTTGAAATTCTAGCCAGAACAGTTAATCAACAAAGTAAAGAAATACAAGTAAGGTACAGTGCCAGAAAATGTTAGTGGTCCCCATAAGCAGAGACCAATCTGATGCAACTGAGAACAGGGTCTTTATTCTATTTGAGCTAGCTCAGCCTGCCCCCTCAACACACTGTGTCAAGCAGTATGGTTTTGGAAGGAGGAGGGGGATCCCCAAAGCTCTACAGGGGCAGGGCTTCATCATAAGCAGCAAGCAGGGATTACATGTGCAAGCATCTAATTGGAAAGCTACTGTGGCCTTTAACATAATTGGCTGGTGCTGGGAGTCCTATCATAAGCTTAATTTCTGCTCCACTCTGCATTGGTGGTCATAAGGCAGGGGTGGGCTTGGAACCTGGAGGTGCAGATTTGTTGGGAGAATAACCTGGAGATGCTGGTCTTGTTGAGGGTGTAACCTGGAAACAATGGTATTGTTGGGGATTAGCCTAGAGATTGAAGCTAGGCTCAGGTTTTGTTGGGGAGCAACTTGGAAACTAATGCTAGGTACAAGCCTCTTACTTTACCTGAGTTCAAACGTCGATCAGGTTCCTGAAAATGGATTCTAATTTAAAAGATTTGGCATCTCAAAACAAGAGAGAAAAACTCTCCCTGTTTCTTTCCTTTTTTATTAGTTATTTTCTTTATTTACATGTCATGGTTTCTCCTTTCCCAGTTTCCCCTCCAAAAAACAAACAAACAAACAAAAACAACTAGAAGGAACCCCTGTTGGCTCCCCCCTCCTCATGCGTGCCACCCTACCCTCTCCCACTTATTGGCCCTGGCATTCCCCTATACTGGAGCACAGAATCTTCACAAGGCCAAGAGCCTCTCCTCCCATTGATGATAGACTTTGCAATCCTCAACTACACACATGCTGCCAGAACAATCAGTCCCACCATGTATAGTCCTTGGTTGGTGGTTGAGTCCCTGGGAGCTCTGAGGGTACTAGTGAGTTCATATTGTTGTTCGTCCTAAGAGGCTGCAAACCCTTCAGCTCCTTTGGTCCTTTCTCTAACTCCATCAGTGGGGACCCTGTATTCAGTTCAATGGATGGATGTGAGCCTCTACATCTGTATTAGTCAGGTACTGTGTCAGAGCCTCTCAGGAGATAGCTATATTAGGCTCTCATGTCCTTCCTTCAGTCTCTGCTCCATAGTTAATCTCTGCAACTCCTTCTATGGGTATTTTGTTTCCCCTTTTAAGGAGGAATTAAATCACCACATTTTGGTCTTCCTTCTTCTTGAGTTTCTTGTGATTTGTGGGTTGTTCTTCCAGTATTCCAAACTTCTGGGCTAATATCCATTTATCAGAGAGTGCATACCATGTGTGTTCTTTTGTGACTGGGTTACCTCACTCAGGATGATATTCTCCGGATCCATCCATTTCCCTAAGAATTTCATAAATTCATTGTTTTTAATAGCTGAGTAGTACTCCATTGTGTAGATGTACCACAATTTCTGTATCTATTCCTCTGTTGAGGGACATCTAGGTTGTTTCTAGTTTCTGGCTATTATAAATAAGGTTGATATGAACATGGTGGAGCATGTGTCCATATTACATGTTGGAACATCTTCTGGGTATATGCCCAGGAGCGGTATAGCTGGGTCCTCTGGTAGAACTATGTCCAATTTCCGGAGGAAACGCCAAACTGATTTCCAGAGTGGTTGTACCAGCTTGCAATCCCACCAGCAATGAAGGAGTGTTCCTCTTTCTCCACAACCTCTCCAGCATATGCTGTCACCTGAGTTTTTTATCCTAGCCAATCTGACTGGTGTGAGGTAGAATCTCAGGTTTGTGTTGATTTGCATTTCCCTGATGACTAAGGATGTTGAACATTTCTTTAGGTGATTCACATTCATTCGGTATTCATCAGTTGAGAATTCTTTGTTTAGCTCTGTACCCCATTTTTTAATAGGGTTATTTGGTTCTCTGGAGTCTAACTTCTTGAGTTCTTTGTATACTTTGGATATTAGCCCTCTATCAGATATAGGATTAGTAAAGATCTTTTCCCAATTTGTTGGTTGCCATTTTGTCCTATTGACAGTGCCTTTTGCCTTACAGAAGCTTTGCAACTTTATGAGGTCCCATATGTCAATTATTGATCTAAGAGCATAAGCTATTGGCATCTTCTTCAGGAAATTTTCCCCTGTGCCTATTTACTCGAGGTTTTTCCCCACTTTCTTTTATATTAGTTTCAATATATCTAGTTAGATGTGGAGGTCCCTGATCCACTTGAACTTAAGCTTTGTACAAGAAGACAGGAATGGATCAATTTGTATTTTTCTACATGCTAACCGCCAATTGAGCCAGCACCATAGGTTGAAAATGCTGTCTTTTTTCCACTGGGTGGTTTCACCTCCTTTGTCAAAGATTAAGTGACCATAGGTGTGTGGGTTCATTTCTGGGTCTTCAATTCTGTTCCATTGATCTACCTTCCTGTCACTGTACCAATACCATGCAGTTTTTATCACAATTGCTCTGTAGTACAGCTTAAGGTCCGGGATTGGGATTCCGCCAGAGGTTCCTTTATTGTAGAGAATAGTTTTGGCTATCCTGGGTTTTTTGTTCTTCCGGATGAATTTGCAAATTGCTCTTTCTAAGTCATTGAAGAATTGAGTTGGAATTTTGATGGAATTGTATTGAATCTGTAGATTGCCTTCGGTAAGATGGTCATTTTTACGGTATTAATCCTGCCAATCCACGAGCATGGGAGATCTTTCCATCTTCTGAGATCTTCAATTTCCTTCTTCAGAGACTGGAAGTTCTTGTCAAACAGATATTTTACTTGGTTAGTTAGAATTACACCAAGTTATTTTATATTATTTGTAACTATTGTGAAGGATGTTGTTTCCCTAATTTCTTTCTCTGCCTGTTTATCCTTTGTGTAGAGGAAGGCCTCTGATTTGCTTGAGTTAGTTTTAAAAACCAGCTACTTTGCTGAAGTTGTTTATCAGGTTTAGGAGCTCTCTGTTGGAATTTTGGGGGTCACTTAATTATACTATCATATCATCAGCAAATAGTGATAATTTGACTTCTTTCTTTCCAATTCATATCCCTTTGATCTCCTTTTGTTGTCTAATTGCTCTGGCTAGGACTTCAAGTACAATATTGAATAGGTAGGGAGAGAGTGGGCAGCCTTGTCTAGTCCCTAATTTTAGTGGGATTGCTTCAAGTTTCTCTCCGATTAGTTTGATGTTGGCTACTGGTTTTCTGTATATTGCTTTTATTATGTTTAAGTATGGGCCTTGATTTCCTGATCTTTCCAAGACTTTTATCAAGAAGGGATGTTAGATTTTGTCAAATGATTTCTCAGCATCTAATGAGATGATCATATGGTTTTTTTCTTTGAGTTTGTTCATGTAGTGATTACGTTGATGGATTTCCATATATTGAACCATCTCTGCATTCCTGGGATGAACCCTACTTGATCATGGTAGATGATCGTTTTGATGTGTTCTTTGATTGAGTTTGCAAGAATTTTATTGAGTATTTTTGCATCGATATTCATAAGGGAAATTGGCCTAAAATTTTGTTTTTTCGTTAGGTCTTTGTGTGGTTTAGGCATAAGAGTAATTGTGGCTTCATAGAACGAATTGGGTAGAGTGCCTTCAGTTTCTATTTTGTGAAATAGTTTGAGGAGTATTGGAATTAGGTCTTCTTTGGAGGTTTGATAAAACTCTGCACTAAACCTATCTGGTCCAGGGCTTTTTTTGATTGGGAGACTATTAGTGACTGTTTCTATTTCTTTAGCAGATATGGGACTGTTTAGATCGTTGATTTGATCTTGATTTAACTTTGGTACCTGGTATCTATCTAGAAAATTGTCCATTTCATCCAGGTTTTCCAGTTTTGTTGAGTATAGGCTTTTGTAGTAGGATCTCTTGAATTTTTGGATTTCCTAAGTGTCTGTTGTTATGTCTCCCTTTTCATTTCTGATCTTGTTAAATAGGATGCTGTCTCTCTGCCCTCTAGTTAGTCTGGATAAGAGTTTATCTATTTTGTTGATTTTCTCAAAGAACCAGCTCCTGGTTTGGTTGGTTCTTTGTATATTCTTTTTGTTTCAGTTTGCTTGATTTCAGCCCTGAGTTTGATTATTTCCTCCCTTTGACTCCTCTTGGGTGATTTTGCTTCTTTTTGTTCTAATGCTTTCAGGTGTGCTGTCAAATTGCTGGTGTATGCTCTCTCTGGTTTTTTTTTTTGTTTTTTTTTTTTTTTTTTTTTTTTTTTTTTTTTTTTTTTTTTTTTTTTTTTTGTTTGTTTTTTTTGTACGCACTTAAAGCTATGCATTTTCCTCTTAGGACTGCCAAGTTATCATTGAGTAAAGTGTTGTTAAGCTTCCATGTGTATGTGGGCATTCTCTTGTTTATGTTGTTATTGAGGAGCAGCCTTATTCCATGGTGATCTGATAGGATACAAGGAGTTATTTCAATCTTCTTATATCTACTGAGGCCTGATTTGTGACCAATTATATGGTCAATTTTGGAGAAGATACCATAAGGTGCTGAGAAGATATATCCTTTTGTTTTAGGACAAAATGCTCTATAGATATCTGTTAAATCCATCCATTTCATAACTTCTGTTAGTCTCACTGTGTCCTGGTTTAGTTTCTGTTTCCATGATCTGTCCATTGCAGAGGGTGTGTTGTTAAAATCTCCCACTTCAATTGTGTGCTGTGTAATGTGTGCTTTGAGCTTTAGTAAAGTTTCTTTTATGAATGTAGATGCCCTTTTATTTGGAGCATAGAGGTTCAGAATTGAGAGTTCATCTTGGTAGATCATACCTTTGATGAATATGAAGTGTCCCTCCTTACTTTTTTTGATCACCTTAGGGAGAAAGTCAATTTTATTCAGTATTAGAATGGCTACTCCAGCTTTTTTCTTGGGTCCATTGGCTTGGAGAATTGTTTTCCACCCTTTTATTCTGAGGTAGTGTCTGTCTTTGTCACTGAGGTGGGTTTCCTGTATGCAACAAAAAGTTGGGTGCTGTTTACGTACCCAATCTGATAGTCTATGTCTTTTTATTGGGAAATTGAGTCCATTGATATTAATAGATACTAAGGAAAAGTAGTTGTTGCTTCCTGTTATTTTTGTTGTTAGAGCTGGAATTCTGTTCATGTGTCTATCTTCTTTTAGTTTTGTTGGAAGATTACATTTTTGCTTTTTCAGGGATGTAGTTCCCCTCCTTGTGTTGCAGTTTTCCATTTATTACCCTTTTTTTTTTTCATTTACTACCCTTTGAAGGGCTGGATTTTTGGAAATATATTGTGTGAATTTGGTTTTATCATGGAATACTTTGTTTGCTCCATGTATGGTAATTGAGAGTTTTGCTGGGTATAGTAGCCTGCACTGGCATTTGTGTTCTCTTAGGGTCTGTAAAACATCTGCTCAGGATCTTCTAAGTTTCATAGTCTTTGGTGAGAAGTCTGGTGTAATTCTGATAGGCCTGCCTTTATATGTTATTTGACATTTTTCCCTTACTGCTTTTAGTATTCTTTCTTTGTTTAATGCATTTGTTGTTTTGACTATTATGTGGCAGGAGAAATTTCTTTTCTGGTCTAGTCTACTTGGAGTTCTATAGGCTTCTTGTATGTTCATGGGCATCTCTTTCTTTAGGTTAGGGAAGTTTTCTTCTATGATTTTGTTGAAGATATTTACTGGCCCTTTAAGTTGAAGGTCTTCACTCCCTTCTATACCTATTATTCTTAGGTTTGGTCTTCTCATTGCGTCCTGGATATCCTGGATGTTTTGGGTTAGGATCTTTTTGCATTTTGCATTTTCTTTGACTGTTGTGTCAATGTTTTCTATGGTATCTCCTGCACCTGAAATTCTCTCTTCTATCTCTTATATTCTGTTAGTGATGCTTGCATCTATGTTTCCTGACTTCTTTCCCAAGATTTCTAACTCCAGCGTTGTCTCTCTTTGTCATTTCTTAATTGTTTCTACTTCCATTTTTAGGTCCTGGGTGGTTTTGTTCAATTCCTTCACCTGTTTGTTTGTGTTTTCTTGTAATTCCTTAAGGGATTTTTGTGTTTCCTCTTTAAGGGCTTCTACTTGTTTACTTGTGATCTCCTGTAATTCTTTATGGGATTTTTTTGTTTCCTCTTTAAGGGCTTATATGTCTTTACCTGTGTTCTCCTGTATTTCTTTAAAGGAATTATTCATGTCCTTCTTAAATTCCTCTAGCACCATCGTGAGATATGATTTTAGATCCAAATCTTGCCTTTCTGGTGTTTTGGGATATACAGGACTTGCTGTGGTAGGAGTACTAGGTTCTGATGAAGCCAAGTAGTCTTGGTTTCTGTTGGTAGGATTCTTGCATTTGCCTTTTGCTATCTGTTGATCTCTGGTATTAGATGTTTTTGCTGTCTCTGACTAGAGTTTGTTCCTTCCGTGGGTCTATAAGCCTGTGTCAGTACTTCTGGGAGGTCAGCTCTCCTCTGGTAAATCCCAGGAACAGATGGGTGAGTGCCTGGGTTAAAGTACTACCTGAAGGCAGGCTCTCCACTTGCAGGAAGGGGCAGAGAGGGTTGCTGATTCACTGCTGCTGTTGCTCAGAAGCTGAGAGGATCCTGTCCCTGCCACTCTGTGACTCCCCTGCGACTCATGGGGCCTGTGCCTCCTGGCTGGTCCCACTTTAGAAAGTCACCGGAGAGAAAATGGCAGATCTCACCAGAGTCCCTGGGTCCCTGTTTCTTAATAGCTTGATAAAATGTATAAAAAGTCTAAAAGCTCTAACAAATTACTGCTAGAATTGATAAATAACAGCAAAAGTGAATATTATAAAATAGATGGGCAAAACTCAAGCACATTTTATACACCAATAAATAAATTTGTAAAGAAAAAAGTCATTATACCAATTCTGTTTGCAGTTGTTACAAAAATAACATAAAATACTTAGGTAATTAATTACATTTATTTGCTATCATGGTTTTTATTTTGTTTCTATTTTAGTGACATTAATAAGACTTACAAAATACTGATAAAATCAAAGACATAAAACCAAAAATATCCCCATGTTCACATATTACCAGAATTAATGTTCTTTTCAAAATGTCTATTCTATTAAAGAAGTTAGCATATTCGATGCAAACTCTGTCAAAAAACATAATGTTGTAGTTAAAAGAAATTAAAAATCCAATCTTGAAATGAACATATAAACAAAGGATTTCAAATCATCACAATAATTCAGAGTTTTTTAGGAGCATCAAATGTCATGCTATATGATTTCAAGACATACTATATGAGAAGAAAATCTAAACACTCAAACATAGAACAATACTAGATAGGTAGTCAAATGGGAAAGAATAGAAAACCCGAAGTCAGTGTATCTTCAGTCAACTATTAACAAGAGTGTCAAGACTAGACACTAAGCCAGGCGGTGGTGGCCTACGCATTTAATCTCAGCACTTGGGAGGCAGAGGCAGGCAGATTTCTGAGTTCGAGGCCAGCCTGGTCTACAGAGTGAGTTCTAGGACAGCCAGGGCTATACAGAGAAACCCTGTCTCAAAAAAACCAAAAAAAAAAAAAAAAATGACACTGGAGAAAGTGCAAACTATTCAAAGGTCTCAGAGAAACTGGATGTGTGTACATATGGTAAAGGCTTCAAATATTAAAAACTTATTGAGTTCTACATGCTGATCTCCTGGTTTGCTTCATACATACATATGTGTGTGTGTGTGTGTGTGTGTGTGTCTGTATGTATCATGTACATATGTGATGTGATGAAATATCACATCAAACCCTCTAATATGTGCAATTACTATACAGGAATACATAAAGGTTAAATTTCTTCATTTTAAAACTTAATTACAGTAATCTAAAATACTTTCTAATTTATTTCTAAATCTCAAAAGTCTCTCCTGAGGGTATAAATACAAAACAAAATGAATCTACAAAATTAGTTACATAAGGCTAAATCTTCTCAGTTCACACTCCTTAGAATAATGCAGAGTGTTGGATAGTCTAAACATATTCCACAAATTTAAGCCTACTATCCTGTTGTGAAGGTGAATGTATTAAAAGTAATATTTGGATAAAGCTGAATGAATAAGAATAGTAAGGATGAAAGATAACAGGCCCAGAAGATGAATATACGATTAGGCAGGCTGACCAGTAAAGAAGGAAGGCCCTCATAAAGCAACATCATATCCTAGGCCAGGATGTGTGCAAGGCACTCAGAACTTTTCATCCTCACTTGTAATGCTTCTAATTGCAGCAGGCTGAATTGTGAGTAGGAAAACCACCTAAGCCAGGAAGCCATGCCAGACCATAGCACATAGAGGAAGATTTGGTTATGAGGTGACCAATGAAAATCATAGCTGCCTTTTGGTAGCTATGTCTTCTGAAGGTCAGAGTGCCATTTGTGGTTATGTACCCTTGATGCTATAGTAAGGTTGTACCCTTCATACCAAAAACAAGTCATCACAGCAACTTGACTCAGCCTTACAAATGTCATAAGTGGCACAACCTCATTGGAATTTGGGACTTATTAAAAGCCAACAACCCTTAGAGTACTAGTCATTCTACACTAAATAATGGCAAATTACCAATGTCCTGACTCATCTCTCAGCCTCCTGGTTGTCCCCAAAGCTACACATTCATGTAAATACACAGACCTTCCATCCTTTCTTCTCTATTGAAATACTTATGTGACTCTTCTATATTCATTAACAAGCATCCTACATATGTCCAGGCCATCCCCATTTTTCTGCTCACGATGTCATCTGGTAGTTCCACATAATGAATACATTAACCTTTATCTTTCATGTTTCCTTAAATATTGTTTCCTGCTTTCTGCAATGACACCTTCACACACGTTTTTCACGTCCCATCTTCCTATAAGCCTTTTTCTTCCAAGAGATCATAAAACTGCTAAACTGCCCACATGAAATGCTCTCTCCAATATGTTAGCTAATTTTATACTGTTGCATTTTCCAAAAGTTTAGTGTATTCACTCTGATTCAACTTTTTTGTCTTCAAACACTTTTCCTTTGACTTGTTTCTTATTCCGATAATATTGTAATTGTTCTCTTTTGACACAAAGCATGAGATTCATTGTGTGTTGGTATATGTGTGGATAATATATTATATAGTGTCACCTCTATCCAATATGTGCTAACTTCCAGAAGAACACTGGAGTTTGTCTATGAATATCAGCCACTTTGTATCTCCTTGCATCTTTACATTTTCCTAGTGTAGCCTGAAAAATCCAAGTTGCCTGCTCCAATACTATTTAATTAGTGATACCAATGAATTATATAGATAGTAGAATGCTCAGTGAAAATATCTCCTGAATCTAGGTTATTGATAAGATGATGATAAATGGGAAGTTAAAAAAAAGGAAACTACCTGTATAAAAGGTCATCTACGTCTAAGAGGATTACAAAAATCTCTTACAACACCTCTTGTACTCAAACATCAGGAATTAGACAAGGTAATTTTTTTTCAATGAAGGTGTCTCTGTTTAATCACATGCAATAATTATAAATATGAAAAGTATTAATCTCTTCAAGAACCCTCTATTCAGATCAGTGCATCTCTCAATCCTCATCTGAGAAGCCTTTATTTACAGTGAAGGTGAAGAACACAGAGATCCACAACAGACCAGGGAATACAAAACTACAGAAACTTCAAACTCTAAGAACATTTATAACACAACTCCTACTCCAAAGTTCAGGGATCATTGCAAAAAAAAATGGAATGGAAAGAATATAAAAGGTAGAGGTGTTAGATAACTAACTACAGCGAAATAGTGTGCTCTGGACACAACTGGGAACTGTGCACAGGAAATCACAATGGAAGGGCCAGCATGTGCAAAACCTGTGGGATCCCAAGCTAGACCAAACAGCAGCATGGAGTTGGGAGTTGGACACAAAATCTGCTCAGAGGAAAATACCAAATAACTCATATTCTTAAATGTGAGCCTGTTACCTTCCATCTTCACTTCAGTCATTGGACTTCTGGTAGCCTCTGCTTGAGGGCTAACACCTGGGATCTAAGGCAGACGCTCTCTGTTGACTGTCTTTGAAGAAGCCACCTGGGCACTCGCACTGCCTGATCTCGCCCACCGCCTGAGTACACCAGCCAGCCGCCTGAAGATCTTCTGAACCTGGGGAATTTAGCACCTGAACTTTCTTTGTAGTGTAATCTAGAGACTTGGTTTCAGTTTCTCCTGTGACTATAAAAACTCTGGTTTATTCTAAGTAAAGTGGAGCCTTGATTGGGATGCAACTTGGCTTTGTGTTTTCTCTTTGCATTTCAAACCCTGTATTTCAGGTCCTTTATTCCCTCCTGGCTGCTGAGAACCCTGTTCGTGAAACTGTGGGCAGTTTCAGATGGCCCCTGAATGTGGACTCAGGTATGGAGGATTTATAAGGGACATACTGTCAAAGCAGAGCTCTGCCTAAAAATTCAGAAGGTAAAGATAAAAGGTCGGACACCATTCTGCATGGTAGGCAAATTTGATGCTAGGCATAGTCTTATTTTTATATTATAGAAGTGTTGGGGTATGTGTAAGAAGGGTACGGGGCTAGGTTGGATTGGCGCTGATCCGGCGTTTTAATTCACCTAGGGGTGTGACAGTAAGTATGGGTTTTAATGAGTCAAAAGCAGCAATACAGAGTATAAATAAGTTGCTTCAGGCAAGAGGAATCAGGGTGGAAAAAATGCATTAAAAGATCTCTCAGATGAGATAGAATCTTGTTGCTCATGGATTCATGAAGTAAGTGATTTGAATAAAAGAACATGGGAAAAAATTGGAAAAGCTCTAAGGAAAAATCAGGCAGAAAAATTCACTCTCCACCTTTGGGCACTCGTGAAGGACATTATAGAGGAGAGAGATAGAGTGTCAGGAAGTGAATTGAGCTCACAGGAATCAGAAAGCTCAGATATGGAAAAAGAACAGATTCCAAATACTTCTTTAGAAAGCATAACTACTAAATCTTGTGGAGAGTTGCTTTTATATGCATCACCTGTTAATTCTAGGTCCACTATGACAGGAGAGAAGGATCGGGGAGAGTCACAATTAAGTAAATTGGGGTTTGAAATCAAGTTGCAGAAATTGACTAAGGAGTTGAATGAACTAAAGGCGGTATCAGGCACAAGAAAGGACAGCAATTTTGAGACGTGTCAATCGCCTTTAGAGAAAGCAATTAATCTGGCTAGAGAAAATGGGCAAGACACTTTGGGAGTGCTAGTGTTTCCTACAGTGGCAAGGCTTGATCAGCAGAATGAGAGAATTAGACAATATCAGCCTTTAGAATTTAAGGTTATAAAAGAGTTAAAAGGTGCAGTTGCTCAATATGGTCCAAATGCCCCATTTACACAGGCACTCTGTAATGTAATAGAGTCAAATTTAACACCTCAAGACTGGAGAAATTTATGTAATGTTATACTGAAAGGAGGTGATTTTTTACTTTGGAGTTCTGATATGGAAGGTTCAAGGGATTCTGACGAAGACAGGAGAATAAAGGATTTTTTTTTCTTTTTTTGATATTTTTCTTTTATTTTATCATTTTTATTAGATATTTTATTTATTTACATGTAAATTTCTCCTTTCCCAGTTTCCCCTCCTTTTAAATGTAGTAGTATGATCATTTTAAATATGATTACCCTAAGAAATTAGGAGCCACAAGCAGGCAGCAGGCAGGCACTGCCCCGGAATCTGTCCTCCTTGTAGGAAAGGGAAGCATTGTGTCAGAGACTATAGATTTAAAAAAGGTTTTCAAGACAATACCTTGTCGGGAAACGAGTGGAGGGGGCAGCCCCAGGCCCCCTTCCTAAAAGAACAGGCAGCATATGGGGCAATGAGGCTGCCACCCAGCCAAGGAAATTCGTCTTTGAACTTTTCAGGGCAACCCCAGAAGTGAAGGATTGGACCTCTGTTCCACCTGTCACACAGTATTAATACCAGAAATGGGAGTTCAAATTTTGCCTACTGGAGTCTTTGGGCCTTTGCCTACAGAGACTTGGGGGTTGCTTATAGGGAGGAGTAGCTCAATTGTGAAAGGATTACAGATTTATCCAAGTGTTATTAATGGTGATTATCAGGGAGAGATTAAGATTATGACGGCTGCTTCACCTTGTGGTGTTCTTACAGTACCTGCTAACCAGAGAGTTGCTCAGATCAGAGGTAATTCTGATCCAAATTCTCCTAGATTTTTAACTAAAGAAGGAATGTCAGCTTTACAGCAGGTAGAAAGCTATTGAAAATCAATTTGTTACTTATATAGATTATTCTTTACCTTTGCATTTGTTAATTTTCAATACAGATTATGTTCCTACAGCATTGTTATGGCAAAAAGCACATCTTATGTGGATACATTCAAGGGTATTTCCTAAGTGTAATATCATGCCATATTATGAGGCAATAGCTCATATGATAATGCTTGGTAGAAAGCAAGCACTGACTTATTTTGGCAAGGAGCCAGATATTATCATTCAGCCTTTTACTTTAGATCAAGATTCCTGGTTGAAACAGCATAGTACAGATTGGTTGCTTGCTCAGATAGGATTTCAGGGAATTATAGATAATCATTATCCTCAGGATAAACTGATAAAATTCTTAAATGTTCATGAAATGATATTTCCTAACATGACTTCTTTACAGCCTTTGAGTAGTGCCCTTGTGGTATTTACTGATGGTTCTTCTAAAGGACGAGCTGGATATCTTATGAATAATCAACAGGTAGTCATAGAAACTCCTGGTCTCTCAGCTCAGTTACCTGAATTAACAGCAATATTAAATGTGTTTCAGTATGTGATAAGTATGTGACTGATGTTTTCAATCTTTTCACTGATAGCCTATACGTGGCACAGTCAGTTCCTTTACTAGAAACTTATGTTACATTCAATTTTAATACTACAGCAGGATCCTTATTTTCACAATTGCAAAATGTCATTCTTGCACGAAAAAAATCAGTTTTATATTGGTCATATACAAGCTCATTCTGGTCTTCCTGGACCATTGGCTGCAGGTAATAATTGTATTGACAGAGCTTTTGTAGGAGGAGTCTTAGTTTCAGATCCTGTTGCACTAGCTAAATGAGATCATAATAAATTCCATCTTTCTAGCCATACTTTAAGGCTCAAACATAAAATTACCAAAGAACAAGCAAGAATGATTGTAAAACAATGCCCTAGTTGTGTTATTTTGTCTCTAGTTCCACATTTAGGGGTAAATCCAAGAGGCCATATGCACAGTCATATTTGGCAAATGGATATAACTCATTATGCAGAATTTGGAAAGCTTAAATATATACATGTTTGTATTGATACTTTTTTCAGGATTTATATTTGCTTCCCTGCATACAGGAGAGGCCTCTAAGAATGTAATTGATCATTTTTTACAAGCCTTTAATGTTATGGGCTTACCTAAAATTATTAAGATAATGGGCCAGCTTACTCTGGCAAAAAATTTGTGTCATTTTGTGAAAATTTTGGCATCAAACATAAAACTGGAATTCCCTATAACCCAATGGGACAAGAGATTGTTGAATGTGCGCACTGCACTATTAAAAATTGGCTTTTGAAAACTAAAGGAGGAAATTTGTAACCTCCTAGATCTCCAAAGGCACACCTTGCTTTTGTGTTATTTGTTTTGAACTTTTTGCAGACTGACATCAAAGGTCAGTCTGCTGCGGACCGACATTGGCATCCTAATACATCAAGTTCGTATGCCATGGTGAGGTGGAGAGATCCACTCACTAATACTTGGCATGGTCCAGACCCTGTTTTGGTTTGGGGCAGAGGGTCCATGTGTATTTTTTCTCAGAATGAGGATGAAGCTCATTGGCTTCCTGAAAGACTAATATGCCAGGTGGACTCAGATCCACAGCTTTCTTAGTAAATGTGCTTAAATGCACTGCTGAAAAGTCTTTTTTCTTTTTCTTTTGTTTTTGAGCTGACAGTTCTTTCTGTCACTCTGGAAATGTCCGCTTAATCCGGGAAAAATTTGCTTTCTCCTGAAGCAAAATAAACAATTCCAAATTCACTTGCTCATGCCCAGAGCAAAAGTCAAGTCACTCCTACAGCATTTAGCTGTTTCAGGCTAATGAAATCCCGAAGTACTAGCTTGAATTTACTACTTTGCATTTGAATTGAGGCTTATTCTCAGTAAAGGTTCCCAGAATTGAAGGTGATATTTTGCAGCTCAATCAGGTGCCTACACTTATCTCCAGTACAGTGGCGTGCAACTTTACAATAACTTCAGAGAAGGTGGTTTTCAAAGACTGTGGCAGTTTGTGGACTTTGCAGGCAATAAAGGCATGTCTTGGTATTGGGTGCACAGAAGAAGATGCATTCTGAAAACCTGTGTTCTTCGGGCTAGGTCTCTGGCAAAGAAATCAACCTAAGACAGAGGCACGTTTTAAGTGGCTGTGTTTTTGAAAAAACACAAAATAAGCCCGGTTTGTAGTACAAATTAGATGTACGTGTTCTCAAAGACGGGTCAGATATTTTGCCAAGAGATATTATACTGCAGATGATATTCACCCAGGCACCATGAAAATTCCCTGTGCGAAACCGTGATGTTTGATTATGTCTTTGTTCTGCAATGTTTTAAAATAAAAAGGGAGGAATTGTTACCTTCCCTCTTCCCTTCAGTCATAGGACTTCTGGTAGCCTCTGCTTGAGGGCTAACACCTGGGAGCTAAGACAGATGCTCTCTGTTGACTGTTTGTCTTTGAAGAAGCTGCCTGGGCACACCCACTGCCTGAGTACACCAGCCAGCTGCCGGAAGATCTTCTGAACCTGGGGACTTTGGCACCTGAACTTTCTTTGTAGTGTAATCTAGAGACTTGTTTTCAGTTTCTCCTGTGACTATAAAAGTGGAGCCTTGATTGGGATGCAACTTGGCTTTGTGTTTTCTCTTTGCATTTCAAACCCTTTATTTCAGGTCCTTTATTCCCTCCTGGCTGAGGAGAACCCCGTTTGTGAAACTGCAGGCAGTTTCATGAGCCAGTGAGATGGATAAAATTCTGTGACACATTTTCAGTTATACATCTGATAATAGTGAATTAGTGAAAAAAGCAAATCTGGGTATTTTCCTACAACAGTAAATAATCTTTTTATATATATTTTATTGAAAGTATAGTATGAAGAATAAAAACTAATGTGCAGGATCAAATATTGATATTCATAATAAATTCTCTCAAATAATGATGCCATTATAAACAATCAGCAATAATGCATTGCCTAGAGACGAATATTCTTAGTGGTAGCTCCTACTTCAGTTTGAACTAAAAGGTTCATGTGCTTAGTGGAAAAATCTTTTAAAAGCCCATTGTTTAATTGAAGAGTATCCAGAATTCAATTTGTAGAAAGAATATATTAAACTATGCTTCTGTCCAACAACTAAGAATTAGTAAATCATTATAAACCCATGCATTATAAAATGTGATGAAATCATTAATTTATTCATCTGCATTAGAACATATGCAGATGTTGTCTGACTAATGCAATGTGGAATCTTTTAAGTTAAAAAGAAACAAATGCCAATATTAACCTTACATGAACTAAAATTAACTCTCATGATAACATTCTTCTTTTCCATCTTCTATTTGTTCTAATTGTTTAAAAATGACCACATATTGGTAATACTATCAGAATGAAGCCTTTAGTTGTGAAGTATACTTTGTAGAGAGAAGTGCAATGTTTTGGATTTTAAATATCCTCTTAAGGTCCATGCTGTGGCAGTGCTGAAAGGGAATAGAACATTCAGGAAATAGAATCCCTCAGCATCCCCTTGAATGAAATACTGGGATCCAGGCCTTTTCCTTTTTTGGGAATGGGTACAGGGTGGGAGGGGTTATTTTGAAGAGGGGAAATACTTCATGAGTGTGTGTGTGTGTGTGTGTGTGTGTGTGTGTGTATTCTGACAGTTTCATACATATATTCTCTATGGCCCTTTCCACCCCCCATTACTTGTTTACATCCCCACTGCCTTCTGTTAGAATTATTTTCATTTTACTATGTTGAAATTTCTTCTAACCCAGTGAATTTAATTAAGATTGTTTACAGGAGTGTGAATGAAGGTTATTTGCTGGAAGAGGAGTAGTTTACCAGTGGCTACCCCACTGAACTAACCCTTCAGCTTTTACATGCTGAATTTACATTTTTACATAAACCTTTCCATTCCTATTGAAGTAGTCCCTTAGCAGTAAATTATTACTATTTGTTTATAACTCCATTGTTATAAGAAAGACACCTCCCTGCATATGCACTAACTACCCCAAAGCCCCCAGTGATGGATGTGATTCTAGGAGCTCTTCCCTTTGAGATGAAGTGTTAACGGGCCCAGTGTTGTTCATCACTTGCTCAGGTAGGTAAAGCTCAGCCACAGTGAGTTCCTGTTACACCTGCTGTTTCCTCTCCAGAACAATCTGTGTGCAGTACTCCTCACCAACCTCTGGCTCTTACACTCTTTTCACACTCTCTTCTGTGATGTTCCGGAGCTGGGAAGCAGAAGTAATATGGATGCCTTGTTTAGAGAAGTGTAGACCACAACCTTTTTTTCATTTTAAGGTTTTTTTCCTGACTACAATGAAGGTAACAGGCTTCTTCCACCATGCAATCACAATGTCATGAATGATACTACCACAAGCCCAAACTTCCTGCTCAAAAATGATGAGACAAAAAAAAAAGTTATTTCATTGAAGCCCTTTATTTAAAGTATTTTGTCCAAACAAGGCAAAGGGTTTTTTGTTTTCACTTGATTTTGTTTTTGTTTGTCTGCCTGTTGCTTGGCAGGTCTCAATAATTTATCCAATTTATCACATATTTACTATTTAAAATGATCCCTTCCTCTTTAATTCGAAGATATCCATTTATATCAGCCTGAATATGCTGTTTCAGTGCATAATGGTATTCAACTAGGGATTATAGCAAAAATCTACTTCCCTTTTAAAATTGTTCAACTTCAGAGGGCAGCATCCATAACAAAACAAAAAGGCAAAACAAGCAAACAAAAGAAGCAGATCTATGTGGTGGGAAACTGGATGCTGATCAAAAAATGTGTGCTGAGATTAATCTTAACAACAAATGAATTTTCTATCAGAATTGCATTGGGTTTTTTTCTCTCTAAGCAATATGTGCAATGCAATTTTGTTATGCAGAAACCCAAGCCTAGACTCCAGTGTCTGATTTAGTAAAACAGATCACAAAAGAAGCTGAATGACTAGGATTACTGGACAAAAAGACTGTGAATGGAGAAAAATCGGTATTTTAAATAAGTTTGCCAACTTTAAGAGGAAGACAAGCATGCTATTAACTGGCAGTGCCAAAGCCTGTGAGGTAGACCAGATGTGAGGTAGACCAGAGCAGCTGTGGAATCAGGTGGGGGGCCATGGTGAGGAGGCAGAGAAGAAACTTGGCAGGACCTGAGAAGAACATCATGGTGAATCAGGAATGAAGAGCCTAAGAAAAGACTTTGAACCACATATCATGAGAATACAAAAATAAGGACTTTTGGAAATACAGAAAGTATATATTGTCTCAAAGAATTTTTCCAGGGGCTAGAGAGATAACTTGGCAGTTATGAGTGCTTCCTGCTCTTCCAGAGGATCCTAGTTGAGCTCCTAGCTGCCATCTCAGGGTGTTCACAGACACCTGTTACCACTCCTGAGGATCTGCCCCCTCCCCTCCTACCCATCTCTCCTCAACCCCCACCTCCTCATACAGATCCACACATAAAGAGACATACATACAAATAAAAATATAACTCTTTCAAAAATGAGATTTCTCTACATCTTCATGGATGTTCCTTCACTTTAGTTAAGCAAAATATAGAATGAGATATTTATTTGATGATACACTTGAAAAACTTCATGCTTCATTCACAAACTTCATTCACAAACATTCAATATATGTTCATATGTTTTTACTTGACTGAACAAAACATGAGATAATATTTCAAGAAGTAAGATGATCTGTTTTTTCTTTCTATAACTCTTCAGCTACATTTGAGGACACTGAGAATTCCCAGAAAGCAGCTTTGAGCATAGACTGATCGACTGATAAAAATTCCAGTGACTATGGACGATTTGGAAGCTACTAATCTATAGCCTCAAATTACAGTTTCTTTGGTAATATCTCATCTTCCTAAAAAGCCAATCCTTGTCCATCTCTCTATCAAACCTAATAACATAAGTAATGTACAAACTTAACAGAACCCTGCTCTCCACTACTGGAAAGGCAAATATAGTATCTACTTTTCTGATGCTTCATCAATTTATTTTTTAAGTGCGTAGATTTTATAACTTACTTTATTCTGTTACCATAAAACAACCCTCTGTGAAGCTACTTACTGATTAAAACCTTATTTTGAGAACACCTAAATATATCCCCATGCCATGACCACTCTAAAGTAAACCATGTTTTAGTATTCCTTTGCTTTGTGGTGACAGCTTTTGCTTTCAATGGAAGAACATGAAGCTTCAGATTTTATAAAATTATATTACAAAATATTTTCATTTAAAGAATGGAAATACTTGCAATGCTTGCTTATTTGTTTTAAAATATTCCCTGGAAGGTATAGTGATCTTCCAAAAAAAGATGTTTAATATCCAGTGAAGAATATATAAAAGCTATCAAACTCTGTCTTAGTCACAAGGTAGATGAAAAGAATCTGGGGTTTTTGGTTGGTTGGTTGGTTGGTTGGTTGGTTGGTCTTCCTATATAGTGTAGGCTAGCTTGGGACTTCTGTTTGGCTCCAACTAGGCTTGTACTCAGAGCATTCTCATACCCCAGCCTTCCAAGTGCAAGGATTACTGGTATATACCACCACATCTAGCAAAATCCTATCTATTAAAAGAATTGGGTTAAATAATCCCTTATCTGTGAATCTTTGTCACTTAATCTTGTTATGACATTTATTAGGAACCAACCATTTTCCAGAATCACTTTTCTCCATTTTTCTGACCTTCAGTGAATTTGGCAAATTCATTTGCACAAAAGGCCAATGTGACATGTCACCACCTAAGGCCATGTGATAGGGTTTCCATGCACATGCTCCCATACTCCTGACCCCTTATAAAGTCTCTCTCCCTCTCCCTCTCCCTCTTCCTCCTCCACACCTCTCTTCCTCATTCAGAGGCAGCCATTTGTATGCCCTTCCCCCACTCCTACACCTACCCCAGTAAATCTCCTTCATGAGGTCAGTCACCTGATGTGATTTTGTACTATTCCTTAATCCTCTGATTACTTCAATACTTTTAAAACACTTCTATACTTATAAGAATCTTAGTCCAATGGTTGACTGAGAGTATCCACCTCTATTTGTCAGGCTTGGCAGAGCCTCTCAGGAACAGCTATACCAGGCTTCTGTCAGCAAGCACTTGCTGTTATCCACAATAGGGTCTGGGTTTGGTGACTGTATGTGGGATGGATCCCCAGGTGGGGCAGTCTCTGGATGATCTTTCCTTACATCTCTGCTCCACATTTTGTCTCTTTATCTCCTCCCATGGGTATTTGGTTTCCCCTTCTAAGAAGCACTGAAGAATCCATACTTTGGTCTTCCTTTATCTTAAGCTTCATGTGGTCTATGAATTGTATCTTGGGTATTCTGAGCATCTGGACTAATATCCACTTATCAGTGAGAACATACCATATGTGTTCTTTGTGATT
The DNA here is from genome assembly GCF_008632895.1 of Mastomys coucha. NCBI lineage: Eukaryota > Metazoa > Chordata > Mammalia > Rodentia > Muridae > Mastomys > Mastomys coucha. Next base: position 81,532,059 of record NW_022196894.1, read on the forward strand.
GAGTTACCTTACTCAGGATATTTTCTTTTTTTTTTATTATTATTTTAGATATTTTCTTTATTTACATGCGAATTTCTCCATTCCCAGT
>NW_022196894.1:81532752-81535199 GCF_008632895.1 Mastomys coucha
AATGCAAATCGATCCATTCCTTTCTCCTTGTACAAAGCTCAAGTCCAAGTGGATCAGGGATCTCCACCAAAGCAGATACATTAAAACTAATAGAAGAGAAAGTGGGGAAAGAACCTCGAGCAAATAGGCACAGGGGAAAATTTCCTGAAGAGAACACCAATAGCTTCTGCTCTAAGATCAAGAATTGACAAATGGGACCTCATAAAGTTGCAAAGCTTCTGTAAGGCAAAAGACACTGTCAATAGGACAAAACGGCAACCAACAAATTGGGAAAAGATCTTTACCAACCCTATATCTGATAGAGGGCTAATATCCAAGATATACAAAGAACTCAAGAAGTTAGACTCCAGAGAACCAAATAACCCCATTAAAAAAGGGTACAGAGCTAAACAAAGAATTCTCAATTGAGGAACACCGAATGGCTGAGAAGGATATTTTCTAGTTCCATTCATTTGCCAACAAGACCATCCTTTGCTACATATGTGGCTGGAGGCATGAGTCTCTCCATATGCGTACTCTTTGGTTGGTGGTTTAGTCCCTGGGAGTTCTGGGGGTACTGGTTAGTTCATATTGTTGTTCCTCCTATGGGGATACAAACCCCTTCAGCTCCTTGGGTCCTTTCTCTACCTCCTCCATTGAGGACCCTGTGCTCAAGGAGAAGCCCTTGGTCCTGTGAGGGGCTTAATGTCCCAGTGTAGGGGAATGCCAGGACTAGAAAGTGGGAATGGGTGGGTTGGTGATCAGGGGGAGGGGGAAGGGGATAGGAGATTTTTTGGAGAGGAAACCAGGAAAGAAATGTAGATAAAGAAATATCTAATATAAAAAAAAAAAAAGAATCTTAGACTCTTTTCAGCAGTGGCTTAAATGAAACTCCTAAGGGAGAATTAAGCACACATATGCTTATTTCTAAATTGCTTCCTCCCTTTCAGAATCACCAGTTATCACAGATATGACATAAATTGATATATACTGCCCAAAGGTGCATTTTATTCTTTGCTTACTAAAGCTCCAATCTTTAGTATATATAAATAAATTTTTAAAAAAGTTTTCCTTGTCCTCTAGAATTCTCTGTACTCAGTGAATAACTATTCATTGCCTACAAGCTCATTCTGACATCTTAAGATAATATTCAAAAGGCAAAATCTAGTTCCTAGTTTTTCTTTTTGAGCTGCATAAAACTCGCACAATTTTTGTTGCATTTGACTTGCAAAGTGCATCAAAGTGAAAATACTGCAATGAGATTTAACAAGTTAATGGTAGATTAATGCATTCTCTCTTTTATTAGGCAAATTTGCAATACTGTGGAATACTGGGCACTCTGGAATAGCACTGGATACTTCATATGCAGATGAATCAACAGGGATTTAGTAAGCTTTTATCTAACTCGTGTTTAATACATGAAATAAGCAGTTTTTAGAATTGCTGGACCTATTTAGAGGTAAGAAAAAAGGACAATTTACTACTTATAAAATACCAATTCTAGCTCTGTCACTCCAGGTTATCCTATTGAGAACGTTGATTATTGTCAAGGATGAAAAACTAAAGAACTAAATGCTCATTCTGCGTTCCAATTAAAATGTCACTGCATTTGATTAATGCTTCAGATGAGAATCAGCCATGCAATCCCTGAACAAACAAGAGATTATGGATTTCCTGTCATACTTAATGGGTAAACAATTTCCTATCTTGAAATATTCCTTTTCAATAGTATTAATGCTAGGTAAGGCAAAAGATGAAAGTTGGTGTCCAATATTTTAAAAGTTGAATCTGTATCCAGATTTAGACCTGGATGGGAAGAAAGCTGGGAACAAACTAGGAGCATAGAGAATGGGAAAAACATAATCAAGATGTATTATATGAGAAAAATATCTATTTTCAATTGAAGAAAAAGTTTAAAAATTGTGTGTCTTTGTGTGTCTCCAAGTGTGTGTGTGTGTGTGTGTGTATGTGTGTGTGTGTGTGTGTGTGTATAACAAGAACTATTACAGATACTACAAAGATGGCTCAACAGTTAAACAATCCTGATGCTCCTGAAGAAGACACCAGTTCAATTCCCAGAATCCAACTCACACCATCTACTACTCCAGCTCCAGGCTACTTCTTCCGAGCTTCCTTTGGGCCCCCATGTACACTTGCACTTACACATACACGTACACATAAAAAAAATACATAAGATAAAACAAATATTTTAAAAGAAGAGCTATTGCTACATAATTCACTTTTAATCTTTAAGTACTTGTATTTTTTTTTAGCATGAATCTTTAAAATAGCAGAGATTTCCTGCTATTTTTGTTTTTATTAAAATCTGTAAATTGAATTTTCTTCTTTTTAAAAAATATTTACTATAAATTATTGAAGACATAAAGGAGAAACTTTCTTACAACATAGTCTCAAGAGTTCTGGTTTTATCCTATACAAGTGGTATGACTTTTTTTTTTTTTTTTTTT
>NW_022196894.1:81543156-81555121 GCF_008632895.1 Mastomys coucha
TTCTCCTGTATTTCTTTAAGAGAGTTATTCATGTCCTTCTTAAGTTCCTCTATCAGCATTGTGAGATAATTTAAGATCCAATTCTTGCTTTTCTGGTGTTTTGGTATATCCAGGACTTGCTGCAGTGGGAGTACTAGGTTCTGATGAAGCCTGGTTACTGTTGGTAGGATTCTTGCATTTGCCTTTCGCCATCTTTTGCTTTTTGGTGTTAGATGTTCTTAGAGTCTCTGGCTAGAGCTTGTCCTGTCCCTGATGCCCTGCAAGTCCCCTGCGACTCGTGGGGCCTGTTCCTCCAAGGTGGCTGTTCTGATCTCAGAAACTCACCCAAGAGAGAATGGCGGATCCTGCCCGGGTCTCTGGCTTAATGTGCTTTCTGGAGGTAGGCCCTCCACATGCATGGAAGGGTCAGAGGAGGACACTTAACCTCCTCTGTCACTTGGAAGCTGAGAGGATTGTGTCCCTGCTGCCCTGCAGCTCCCCTGGGAGTCGTGGGGCTTGTGGCTCCCGGTTGGCTGCTCAGGTCTCAGAAACTCACCCTAGAGAAAATGGCGAATCCTGCCCGGGTCTCTGGCTTAAGGCGCCTCTGGGCTGGCTGCTCCAGTCTCAGAACCTCACCCGAGAGAAAATGGTGGCTGCTACCTGGGTGTCTGGCTTAATGTGCTCTCTGGAGGTAGACTCTCCACTTGCAGGGAAGGGGCAGAGGAGGACACTGAACCTCCTCTGTCACTCGGAAGCTGAGAGGATTGTGTCCCTGCTGCCCTGCGGCTCCCCTGGGAGTCGTGGAGCTTGTGGCTCCCGGCTGGGTGCTCAGGTCTCAGAAACTCACCCGAGAGAAAATGGCGAATCCCGCCTGGGTCTCCGGCTTAATCAACTACTTGTATTTTATAGGTCTGTTGTCAGAAACATCTTGTTTGGGGGGATCAGTTTGAAAATAAATGTTTAAGTTGCTATAGACCTATAATATTAACACTTTCTACATGCTGACACTTAGTTATTTACACTTTGTTTTCTTTCCAAGTTTATTGAAGCATCTAGAATATATAATGCTAAAAGCTCCATTTTTCTTTTAAAAATTGATAAAGATATAGACATATAAGCAAGGATTACCCTCAGTGTTATTCTAATCTACTCAGGACTCAATTTCCTTGGCCTCAGTTGCATTTTCTCATTGTTTTGGCATTATCTACATTTTTCCTTCGTGCCATACACACTACATTTTTGTCTTCTATTCGTTCTCATTGCATCACTTCATTAAGAATCTTATATTATCTTGACCCTAGGCTTAACTGAAATGGTGAGGGGAGAATTAAGCACCCATAAGCTTATTTCAAAACTGTCTCCTTTCAGAATTATCAGTTATCACAGGTATGCATGAATTGTTACGTGTCACTGAAAGGTGCATTGTATTTCTTGTTTATTAAAGCATGAAATTTTAGTATGTTTAATTAAAAAAATTTTTTTTAAAGTTTTCTTTGCCATCTGGAATTAAGTTCCCTGTTTTCCTGCCATTCTTGCTTGTGAATGGCCCCCGAGATAGCAGCAGACCCTTTTATAATTTAAAGCAAGGTTTGCATATTCATACATCAAGATATAAAGCTAAAGTTCTATACATGTCTCTTTCCTGTGATTTTGTAAATCCCTAAAGATCGAAATTCTCAAAGCTGCTTCTCATATATCTGTAAAGAAATATATCAAAGAACTCAAAAACAAAATGTAACAATATTCTCATGTCTAAAGGCAGCCCCATAATTTGTAAAGCCTTGCTAAAAATATGTAAATATCACTTGTAATGGAAACAAAAGAATATGGTATCCCTAATTTAAAAAAAAGAAAAAAGAAAAAAACCACAGTTGGTGTCCAGATAAGAATTTTTTATTGAATTCAAATAGCATTTTCAAAATTAGCCAATTACATCACCATGAATTTTAAGCCTCTCTACATGTTTTGAGTAAAACATTAATGAAAAACAATTCTGAAATTGTCTTGAAGAAATAGCTTGCTTTGAAATTAAGTTTGAAACAGTTGGTTTCTGTTACTTCATGAGTGCAAAATAACACAATCAAGGTTTGCTTCATACATCCTTGCAGGTCCGCTCAGCTTCTCTCTCAGTCTAAAAGAGTTCATTTTCTAATCAACTGATTTACACAAGAGAGAAAATAGAAATGTCCTTGCAGAGACCATGGCATCCTCTAGCTTCAGGTACATACTCACCCACAAACCATATGACCTTTGGCTTAAATCATCTTTGCAACCTTTAGAGAGAAGAATGCATTCTCCATCAGCCTGAATGAGATGGAGGCAAGGTGATCTTGTACTGAACTTAGGGGATATTAGGCTAACAGCAACAAAACACATTGTTTCTGTAGAACTATGCAGTTGTTCTATTGAAGCAATGCCAGAAGAGGCAAGGGTGGGGTGGGGTGGGATAAAAAAAAGGCCAACATTTAAAATAATTCTGATCTTATAACTTTAACTTAATAAAGAAAACCAAGCTTAATGGCCCAATCATGTAACCACAGTACACACAGGAGGCTTAGGTAGAGGACCTCAGTAAGAACAGGGCTAGCCTGAGTTGCACAGCCAGTTTTAGGCTAACCTAGACTAGAAAAATATAATCAAAGATATCCCCGATATCAGTTAACACTTTTAATTTTTAAATGTTTTAATATTTAAATTTTTAATTTAATATTTAGAGATAGAAAATTTTAAATAATACTACACCATTAAAAAGTTTTTTGGTTGGGTCTGGTCTGATTTGGTTTGGCCACGTGTATTATATTTTACCCTAGGTCTCGGTGCTATCCAATCTCTAGTTTCTGGGCATCCTGGTAGTGTAAGATATGGGCTGCCTCTCATAGAGTCAGTCCGGAGTTAAACCAGACATTGATTGGCGACTCCCACAAATCTTATGCCATCATTCCCCTCAGGAAACCTTGTAGGCAGATTGGAGATCTTTTTTTTTTTTTTTTTGATTTTTTTTTTATTAAATGTTTTCTTTATTTACAATATCTCCTTTCCAGGTTCCCCTCCAAAAGAAAAAAGAAAAAGAAAAGAAAATAAGAAAAAAAATAAAAATAAAAAAACCCAAAACCTAAAACAATCCCCTGTTCATGGATCGAGATTTTTGTGGGTGTGCTGCTCTCCAGGTTTCTCTTTCAATAGCCTGTAGTCCCTTCTCACACCAAGAAGACTAGAAAGAGACAAGAAAGTAAGTATGAAGGCTTGATGTAGGTAGGCACTGGATCAACCTTTCTATGTTCAATGAGATGGGCAGAAAATATTTTTAATTAAAATAATAAAATTTTAAAAGTTATTTACTTCTTATGATTTTTCATTTTATACTAACTAGTAACATGTGTTAGATATCATTAGGAACTTGGTTAATTTCAAAACTGTCTTCTTTATAAACATGCTCAATTGTGCCAGTTTGTGATGAGTAGCTATAGTCAGAAAATTCAGAGAGAGGGGTAGAATCAGTGTAATAGAGCTTCATATTTCAGAACCTGAAACTAAAGCCAGGTTGCTGCTCTAGGCATATATAAACATCTGTACTGTCATTACAAAACAAAGCAACATTTCTGTCAGTTGGGAATAGTCTTAAGTCTATTGCTTAGGAATATTGAAATTTAGCTCTTTAAGTTCCTAGCAGCAATTTTAGTTTAGGATAACTTTCAAACCAATTACCCACTTTAGACATTTGTCAGCTTTTACATTGCAAACACTGAAGTAAATGATCTTACTTTTTAACCTATTTTGTTCTGTAGAGACAGTCCTGAATGTACTTCCCCCTTACATGTGCCTCTGAATGTAAGCAGTATGTCTACCCATATGTGATAAATCCTAGAGGATATAAACAAGTTTACATTTTTCCAATTAGACAAACCAAACTTAACTGGAGGAGGAGACACAATGAAGTTTTAAGATGAATTGGATCATTGTTAGAGCACTCATTAAGATATGCCTGGAAGTCCCTGAATTCCATTTCTTGCTCTATTTTATATGTTCTCTTTGTGGATTTAACTAAGATAAAGACATGACTGAAAATTATGAAAATGTATGTCTATCATTAATTTACTAGGTGGAGTAAAATGTTTATAAGGAGTATGTAGGGCAGTGGTCTTTCAGGCAACCTAGGCCCAGTCAAGTAATAGGCCTAGAACCCTGAAGCCCCAGTGAGCAATTTCTGCTTGCAAGGACAGGAAGGAGCTCAGCTATAACTCCTGGGTCCTCATTCCTGTTTCAGTCACAGACTTTCGCAGCTGCCCCCACAGGAAATGTGTGCTCTATTGGGGTAGGCAATGCCCCAAGCTCCCAGCATTCTAGCTGGACCCTACCCCCAGTCATCTAACTACAGCCAGGTATAGCCTGCCCTACAGATAGCCACACCTCACACAATATCAGGAGCAGTTCACCCACTCCTCTCTATCTCTTTCTCTCTCTCTCTCTCTCTCTCTCTCTCTCTCTCTCTCTCTCTCTCTCTCTCTCTCTCTCTCTCTCTCTCTTGCTCTTTGTCCCTTTTCTTGCCCTCTTTCTTCTCTTGCCTTCTTCCTCTCTCTTTTGCTCTTTGCTCTCTCTCTTGCCTTCTTGTTCTCTTGCTTTCTTTCTTTCCTTTCTCTCTCTCTTTCCCTTCTCCTCTCCTTTCCTTCTCTCTACATGACCAGTCTATTTTCTCTTTCCTATACTAAAATATCTCACTTATGCATTGCCTCTTTTTAACTAACTAACACACTATGCAACCACAGGCATCAGCAGCAGAGAGCTCAAGACAGCAGCAGAAAGCCTCAGGCCTCCAGAGAGAGCCCCAGGCCATAGCAGAGAGACATAGCCCCAGAGGATATACATATATGTGTGTGTGTGTGTGTGTGTGTGTGTGTGTGTGCCTGTGTGTGTAGATGTATAAACAAATGGAAAAAGAAAAATAAAGCAAACAAAAGAAATTCACTGTTTCAACCATGGGTCATTATACTATATGCTGAAATATACAACTGGTCAAAATACAACTCATGGGTGCCCAGCCAAAATGGATATATCTACATCACAATTCTTTCTCTTAAGGCTCAGGAAACACTCCAAAAGGGGAAGAGAGGTTGTAAGAGCCAGAAAAGAAAATCTACCATGAGACAATGTCTCTTAGAAATGACAGGGAAGTTTCACCCATGATACTTCAACAAAATAGCTGGCTAAATATGCCTTAAAGAAGAATAGTACCAATAGACATACTTACAAGGAAAAAGAGGAAATCTCCACATCCACAAACAACAACAGCAACAACAATAAAACCTGACAACAGGCAACTAGGGAATGCTGAAACTAGAACTAGTCTTCCCTCCTTAATTGCTTATGTATTATCTATTATCTATTAGATAATTAAATCATATATAAACAAGCAACACTTGAACTAAATAAACTCAGCAGGTTGTATTTATTATATTTATGTACTGATAACAATTATACATGTATGTGGCAATAATAATTGAATAAAATAGGTCATGGGTTTGACAGGGACAAATGAGAAGGAGACCTTGAAGGAGATGTAATTTCTTAAACAAAACTATAACAAGACTAGTCTCCTTATTGCTAGTTTTAAATACACATAGTACTTCACCTTGGTCAGCAGTTACTACAATATATGAAATCTAGACAATATCTGATTAACCTACATAAATATCTCAAAATCCACCCCTTTATATGCTCAATTTTATTGACTAAATTGCAAAACATCCTGATTCATCTAAAACAAGGAAACAATAACCTTTGATTTATATTTCTGAAATCACATTCCATTCCTGTATCTTAAATGATATATTGAATTTCTTTCTTACATTTAGCCTGCATTGAACATTCATTATAATCTCATGAAACTATACTGAATGTCTTTGATGGTGACTCAAAATTACTCTAGCAAATGTCTCATACGTATTGATTCTCTTCAACCAATATTAAGGATGTACTCTAAGAACTAGTTAATTTTTAGCTGATTAAAATCTAGAAGTTATCTTTTCTGCTTTACTTTTCAGAAATTGATGTTTAAAAAAAGCATATCTAAAAAAAGCATAAAGCCATAATTTTAAAAAATAATTGTTAAGGTTGCCCTATAACATATAGTCTCAAAGAATAGGGATTTTCTCTAGGTATAGAAATTCCAATGTTTGATGCAATGTGTCCAAGGGAATGGACCCAATTTCATATGGTTATAACTCCACTATGCATGGAGTCAAGCATATTGAGGATTAAATGTCCATGTTAATTCAATTCAGAGTTACTAATGATGCCCTACACTTAAAACTGATATAGTATGAAAACACAGAGAGTGACACATAGCACAACCTCAGAGAACTATATCAAAGAAAATATTTTGAGTCTTCATAAACACAACTTAAGTGCTTCCCTATAAAATTTTACCTTAAAAATCAATAGCCATTAGAGAAGGACCAAGTGAAATTTAAACATGTGGAGGATTATCATTTTAGCAATAGGCTGTACTATGCAATTTTATTTAGTACATGTCTCTTACAGAAGACAAGTGAGACTACTTGAGACAACCTTGTTTTTGCATCTAAGACAACTACCAATATAGGGGTAAGAATTGTCAAGGACCTAAAATCAAATTACTAACCCAGTCATTGATTATGGATGAAGGATAGTTTCCCTCACTAAATGAGTATCCAGTAGTAAAATGAGATATAGCCATTATGTTACCCCATTTATAGAAACAAATTCAAACATATTAAAGACAAAACTGTAGGACCTGAAAATTAAAGTAACAGAGCTTACATGGTTTTGATGGTATAATCATGAAATAGTCACGGGCCATGTCTACATGGTAAAAATCTAATTCTCTTCTAATTTAAAGCAAACTGCATTCAGCTTTAAATAAATGGCATATGAAGCTACTCTATTGATCAGTTATGGATAAACTGGAGCTTTGGATGTATTCTTCCACAATTTTTGTTAAGACACGTTAAAAGTCCCCACCAGAAGCAAAACATAACCCTCTATCCCCAGTGAAGAAAATATTGAAAATACTATGAATTTCCAACTTGTACTCATTTAAATTTCTATAGCTTTAAAATATATAGGAAATATACACTTAACCTTGCTCTAATTTCATTTCAAAAGATGATACCCTCTGAAAGCACTATATCCAAGTCAGCTACCTATGAGAAGTATTATTTAGAATATACTGAATTTTGTTGAAGATTGGTTCTAATGCTTTAATTCAATGGGGAATCTGCATGTCCAAACATTAAAGGTCCTTGTCCCCAGTTGGTTTTTGATTGATTGATAAAGCCAACAGTCAATGGCTGAACACATGTGGGACCCTTATTGTTGTGAGGGCAAGGAAACAGAAAGGACCAGAGGAGAATTGCCTGATTCAGAAAAGACAGATGGTATGCAGGAGCTACAAGAGAGAAAGCCAAACAACCATGTGAGAATTTGGGTTGGTGGCCACTAGCCATTTCCCTGATTGGACCTGGATAGCAGGGGAAGGCTTAGAAGTACCCAGCCTTTGAGGTAGCCAAGGCATTTTAAAATTAACTGGTGTCTCTGTGTGTGTGTGTGTGTGTGTGTGTGTGTGTATCTGTGTGTGTGTTTGTGTGTGTATGTTTGTATGTGTGTCTGTGTGTGTGTATCTGTGTGTGTGTGTATCTGTGTGTGTGTGTATCTGTGTGTGTATATCTGTGTGTGTTTGTGTGTATGTGTGTTTGTATGTGTGTGTGTGTGTGTGTGTGTGTGTGTGTGTGTGTGTGTGTGTGTGTTTTCCATTTGCAAATACAGATGGCTCCCAGGTGGATGAATGTGTGCAACCCACAGGGAACCAAAGCAGTTCAGCCCAAACTCACCTCTACAGAATTTAGTTATGGGTTTATCTTTCCTGTTGTTCTTATTGAAGGTAGTTATTCTCACCAGCTAACATTAATAGGATCTTAAAATTTTTAAAAACCTATCCCACCGCCATCTATCCATACAAACAAAGCAATAAATTTTCCTTAAACAAATATTATATAATAAAAGAGCCTTTTTAAAGCAAAGCACAGATACAGGCACATATGCATGCATATACACATATGCACACAGCCACAATTTTTACTGAGTGGTTTGGGTAAAAACAGTAACTGCTGTTACTATCCCAATAAAAAAACAAATTTTGTGTTATTATAATATTGAACGTATATTCAGCAAAATTAACTTATGTTCTAAGTATTTCCCTGTAAGGAATATTTTTTTAATATTATTCTGCTCACTGAAACATCCTTCTTTCTAAAACATAAAAGAGTGCTAAATTTATTTATTGCATCTACAACTTGAAGCTGTCAGGAGAACAAAGTTATGTATATGACTGGAAAATGGCAAACTAAAGGAATTTGACCTAGTTATGCCTGAATTACTGCTTTAGCTGTTGTTCAAGAAATATAAGACATCATGGTAGAAAACAAGCCTCCTGGCTGTGGGCACAGGCTGATGCCCACTGAAGCAGAGAAAAAGTAAAATACTTGTTATGGTTTGCAGAAATCCCACAGATGAAACACAAACAATGCTTCACTTTGCTTCAAAAACCTTAGCTTGAAAAGAATAGAGGATTCTGATCCAGCAAAGTAGTTCACTCACCATCACACAAGAGTTTCCTGAGCTGCCTGAATCTATGAGTTCTCTACTGCCTCAAGGAGTTCCAAAAATGAGGAATAAATATCTCAGCTCTCTGAGAAGGAAGGAATGCTCCCTTTCAAATGTTTCTTTTCCTTGATAAATGTCAATAACCTAGGAAGAAGAAATGAGGGGTGGAATGTAGCTGTATTTTGCAGCCACATTGTTCATCTCTTTCTCTCCTAGCACCCTTTTTAGTTTTCTATTCTTAAGATGAGAATTGGTATCTTTCCAGCTCAGGCCCAAGGTCTGAAAATTAAAGATTTATACCATTGTCAACTTTCTATTTTCTATAAAAACATAGTCTTTCTTTGAACATCTATATATTCTGGAAACAGACAGATTAAAATCTCAGAGGCTTTTGAGATTGAAACCTGGGTCAAGTTTTTATTATTTTACAGACAAAGACATATCAGAGCAGCTAGTTGAAATTTTAAACTAACCTAAGTATATTCATCATGATAAATGATGAGAAAAACAGAATAAATCATATAACTGTATGATAAGGAAACACTGTAAGTGAATTGCTAATGTAATTCAGATGGAAATATGCTTGTAGAGAGAAACTCTATGTACTGTGTGGAATCAACACCTGTCCATAAAAAGCCTATGACCAATAAGCTGAGGCAAGATTAGAAAGTGGAACATCTAGGACAGAGAAAAACAATTCCAGAAAATAGTCAGGCATAAAGATTTTCCCTGAACAATGAAGGGGATCGTGACAGGGAACTGAGGAGAGGTATCCAACCTCGTGATGGGACAAATAGAATAAACAGATAATTAAGTTAGGAGATTTTTCAGGGGAAAAGCCTAAGTTTTTGGCATAGGCATTTATTTGTGAAATAATAAATCTCAGAGTCAGCATTTCAGGAACTTTGCTGTACTGGCTGGTTTTGTGTGTCAACTTGACACAGGCTGGAGTTATCACAGAGAAGGGCACTTCAGTTGGGGAAGTGCCTCCATGAGATCGAGCTGTGGGGCATTTTCTCAATTAGTGATCAAGGGGATAGGGCCCCTTGTAGGTGGTGCCATCCCTGGGCTGGAAGTCTTGGGTTCTATAAGAGAGCAGGCTGAGCAAGCCAGGAGAGGCAAGCCAGTAAGGAGCACCCCTCCATGGCCTCTGCGTCAGCTCCTGCTTCCTGACCTGCTTGAGTTCCAGTCCTGACTTCCTTTGTGATAACAGCAATGTGGAAGTGTAAGCTAAATAAACCCTTTCCTCCCCAACTTGCTTCTTGGTCATGACGTTTGTGCAGGAATAGAAACCCTGGCTAAGACGTTGGGCATGGGTGGGAAAGCCCACTATTACATATGCTGGTGTTTTGAGAAAGGAAGGAAAGGAGGAAGGAGAAGCTGCAACCAAATACAACTTAAGGAATGAAGGATATACTCTGGCTAACAGTGTGTGGGTATAGTTCACCATTTTGAGGAAAGCAGGGAGGTAACACCATGATGTTAAATTATACCTGCAGTCTGGAAACAGGTAATGACTATTGCTTATACTCAGTTTTCTCCTTTTAATTCATCCTGGAATTCTAGCCCATGGAATGGTGTGCTGCGTATTCAGGATAGGCCATTTAGCATCAATGAAACTACTCTAGCAACTCTAAAACATATCCAAGTTTGTCTCCAAGGTAACTCTATATCTTGGCAATTTGGCAATCAACATTAATCATCACAGAAAAAAGAAAGCAGATAAGATGGCAGTCCTAGCATGCTGAGACCACAAGAGATAAGTCCATGTTTCTATAATTAACAAAAATAATTCTCAGTGTCTTTCCCTTCCATCCCACTTCTGCTTCCAGGACACTCTATCCTTAAGTCTCTGGAAATCTCCTATAGCTCAGACTTGTCTCACAATGCTGAATAGTAGCTACTGGTAGCCTTTATCTCTTGATCCTCCCTGACTTCACAAATGTCAGTTTAACAGTAAGTACCAGCATGCCAAGCTTTACTCAAAGAACTTCCACAAGTCGAATGAACATGATTTTTATACTAGTGATACAGATTTTGTTTCCGCCAACAGTGAAAGTTCTCCTTTAATCACATCCTCTCCATCATATCTTACCTTATGTCTTTTCTTTGTGTAAATATATGGTTTTTATCTATTCTTTGAGAAATATATATGCGTATAAATGCATGCAATATATTCTGATCTAATCCACTCTTCATTCCGTTGCATCTCCAGTACTCACCAAACTGTCTCCTTCCTAACTTCAAGTACTTTATTATTATCATTATTATTAATACCTCCTAAGTTCACTTTGCACATAAGCATAGGACCAGCCATTCAATTACTGTCAATGTATCATTGGTTTCACTTCCCAAGAAGACTAGCTGTTCCATCAACAACCACAACTATAAGTTGAACACCTGATTCTTCTTCCCATCTGCCCTGGATTTTTATGGGCTTGATCCTATGCAGGTCCTGTGTAGGTAACCACCACTGCTATAAGTTGACATATGCATCAGCTGTGTCATATCCAGATGATAGCATTTCACACCTCTGCTACCCATCCTTTTCCTCTTAAAGACTTTCTACCCATTATTTCTCAAGGCTGCCTGAGCCTTGAATGAAGGAAGGTTGCTATAGATCATGTCTCTATGGTAAAATATTCAATATGTTACTGTCAAGCCTTTGGCTAATTATAAATCTCTGCATTAACCCATTGCAAAGAGAAGCTTCTGAGAGCAGCACAAACCAATAGGTATAAATATAAATATCAACAAAGTAGTTTAACAGTATGCCCATTGATTAGAACAACACCAGTAGATTTTCTCCTAGGACCTATGATATCACCAGTCAAGGGGCTTTTGACAAGTCTTATTACACCAAACATGAAATAGCTCATAAGGAGAAGACCTCAAATCCAATTAGAAAGTGGTTGTTACCCTCTTATCATGCTACTATTTCAACAGTAGGCACTTGCCTGAAGTTCAGTTTTATAGTATGCAGACTTCTGCACTAGCTAGGACTACTGATGTCTTTTCTCCCTCAGTAGCCTACATAGGAACTCCCAGCACTACAAAAGTTTAGATATTAATCACTTGCCAAAAAAAAATAGTTTGTAAGTTTGACCTTTTATATAGATACTGTATCCTGTTGATCCCATCATTCCCTGAGCAGAAGCCTCTTAGTGTGACCTCTATTTAGGTTTTCAAATCTAATCCTTTGAAGTGTATTATCTTCTGGGGGGGTCTGACCTACAAACTCCTAAAGAAGTTTTTGGCCCTGAAAGAGTATGTCACGCATGTATTAATATTTCTGTAAAACATTTTGCTCCCTAATCTTCATTAAATGAGAATCTTTCTTTTTTTTTTT
>NW_022196894.1:81555236-81556193 GCF_008632895.1 Mastomys coucha
TTTTTTGGTCATTTTTTTAATCTTATATGTTTTCATTGGCTTAATATATTTGCCTACAATTCTACATAACTTTTCACTTTCTTACCAAACCTTATGGATGGATAAATTACTTGCATACAATGAATATCCTGACATTAATGTTAAATATTTATGCTCATTTAGAAAGGGATGGTTATGTTTGATGATAAGCCATCCCAAACTCAGTGACTTTGAATTACTCAGCATTTACGTTGCTCTGCTTTGCATAGTCTTCATTCAAAGTTCAACACAACATCTCACTGTTTCCATAGTCTACAAAGTTTTCAAAACACACATCTGCCCCAGGTGTTAGGTTTTCTACACCTGAATATGGTATCTGCTAACCTAGTTCTATTTCAAAAACCAGAGTTAATCACCTTTAGTAGGTGTCAAAAGAGAAGTTAGTTTATGGTGAAAAGCATTAAAAACACGGTAATAATTCTTGGGTTTTCTAAAAAAAAAAAAAAACTAAGATACTAATCACTAATGCTGTCCTTGTTACTCTAAACTCATAATTACCAGCTGCACTCAGTGTGGCTTTTAATACATGCAGTATCAGTGGAGGGCCTACCTCCAGAGAGCGCCTTAAGCCAGAGACCCAGGTGGCATCCACCATTTTCTCTCGGGTGAGGTTCTGAGACTGGAGCAGCCAGCCCGGAGGCGCCTTAAGCCAGAGACCCGGGCGGGATCCGCCATTTTCTCTAGGGTGAGTTTCTGAGACCTGAGCAGCCAGCCGGGAGCCACAAGCCCCACGACTCCCAGGGGAGCCGCAGGGCGGCAGGGACACGATCCTCTCAGCTTCCGAGTGACAGAGGAGGTTCAGCGTCCTCCTCTGCCCATTCCCCACAAGAAGACTGAAATAATTCCTTGGATCCTATCAGATCACCATGGATTGAGGGTGCTCCTCAATAACAACATAAACAATAGAATGCCCACATA
>NW_022196894.1:81559280-81580545 GCF_008632895.1 Mastomys coucha
GGGTGGCAGGCATGGGGAGGGGGGAGGCAACAGGGGTTTGTTTTTGTTTGTTCTTTTGTTTTTTGGGGGGGAAACTGGGAATGGAGAAATTCGCATGTAAATAAAGAAAATATCTAAAAGAAAAAAAAAGAAAGAAAAACTTGCAGTATCTATAATAACTAATAATCTTTTTAAAATTAAAAACACATCTTCTACTGTCTGTGCATCTCAAGTTTTCTTAGAGAGTTAAGTCACATTGGGAATTGTATGCATGGGGAGGGGGGGTGGCCTTTCCATCATTTATTTTTTTCATTGGGAAACCAAAGATAAAAGCCATCTGGACATAGCATTTTATCATCAGCTGTTTCAATTTTTTGATCATCTGTTTTGGCATGATACCATTCTTCTCTATGTTTATTTTCCCAACTCTGAAAACTGATTGCTTCTGGCATCTGCTCCTTTCTCTGCAAGCAAAGGTTTGGCAGTTTAGCAGTGCCTCAGTACAAATCTACTGCTCTTATCACATCTCATTGCTAGGACTCCTCAAAAACAGCATGTCAAGGGGGAATGTGCTAGCTGAGACTGGATGCTCGGTTTCCTGTACAACTGCTGTTCAGCTGCCAGAAAGGAGATACAGCACTTCCTTGTATCACCTGGTTTGATAGACTTCATCAGGAAGAAAGTCACAGAATTGGAAAAAAATATTGAAACTGTACATGCACTCTAGTCTTTCTTTAAATACTTTCTGGTTAAGGGGGCTACTAGGGGCTGTTTTTCAGTCTCTGTCTTGTATTTTATTTTAGTATTTGTATCAGGGCTTATAGTATGTTAACTAACTCATTCATTTCACACTCACTACAACTCACATACATAAGCTTTCCATTCTGCCTCTAGCACACGTGTAGTCATTTTCTTACCACCCTTCATTTGGTGGCTTCTCACACTCAGCTGGGCACTCTCTCACCATATAGAAACAGCTGGTGAACCTAACCTTTTAAAATAATTTCACATCATTTATCTTATCAGAAGTTCCATTTTCTCTCTGGTTATTTCTTCCACATCATTTGGTTTTCTATTTAAAATTAGAAGAAAGCATGACACTTTTTTATTTTTTGGCTCCATTTCATAAGTGCAATTTATCTGTTTTAAGAATAATTTGCAAGGCAGCATATTTATCCTGAGCCACAAAGAAGCCTTAGGATTTTGTCTTCTATTTTGAAAAATAAAAACCAAATTTTTCAAATACTATCCATTCTGATTATTTATAACTATTACATTTTATTTCTTAGACTTAATCCTCAGCAGTACTTGAGAGACACTAGAAAAATTCGTACTTAACTTCACTCCTCAGAAACTATTCAGCTTATGAAAATCACAGAGAAAATCATTTTTATTGGCTTGATTATTTCCCAAAATTGTGGCTTCATTAAAGTATTGGACAGTAATATCATCTAACTGCAAATTGTGGGAACTGTAACTATCATATGTCTGCAAAGATTTATGAAATTATCCTTTGCCTTCACGATTTGTCCAGAGAGAAGTAAATGGCCCTGCATATGTTTCTTATACTATCCTCAGGGTGAAACTGTGTCACCTCATGACAGAAGATGGACACAATTCACTCTCATATAGCAGCCACATTACTTTTGATTCTCTAGATAGTCACGCAAGTGTTCTTCTTTAGTGGCTTTGTTCCAAAGCCAAAAATCTCATGATGATCTCCTCATCAAGCTTTAATAATGCCAGCTCTTTCATTTATAATGCAAACCCCTTTCTCCTATTCTGCTTTTTCTAAAAAAATAAACTTTAGTGTGAGTAGGTGTGTACGTTTTGTGTGCATGGGCATTTTTGTGGCACAGTATGCATGTGGAGGTCATATAATGACTTTGTTGCATAAATTCTGTCTTTCTACCTTTAAGAGAGCTGCAGGCAAGAACTCAGATCATCATGATTGTAGTGCAAGCACCTCTGCCTTCTGGTATCACTCATTGGCTCCCCTGGTGCCATATTAAAAAAAAATGTATTTATCATGGTCTCTGTCGGTTGAGGGCTTCTGAAAGCAGGCATCAATGCAATGTTGGAAAAAGAAGAAATTAATTGATGCATCTTCCCTATAAGAGTTGAATAGAACAAAGGAGCATTCAGGGAAAGCCTTCTGGACCCAGTGAGGGGCCATGCACTATAAAAGGATGGACAGAGAAGGGGTTTGGGGACATGCTCAGTGGATAAAGTGTTTGATGCACTAGAACTAGAACCTGGGTTTGCATCTCCAGCCTCTATATAAATAGCATACAAAGCAACATGCTCCTGCAACCTTACAGAGCAGAGACAGGTAGAACCACTGTCCAGCAATGGCAACCTCAGGTTCAGTGAAAGACAATAACTCAAAAAAAAAAGTCAATAAATTTTTGAGGAAGACAATGTAATGTCAACTTCTGACCACTACATACTCCTGCACAAGCAACTATACCTGCATATATGCATCAAGCACACACAGAGAGGGGGGAGACAGACAGAGAGAGAGAGAGAAAGAGAGAGAGAGAGAGAGAGAGAGAGAGAGAGAGAGAGAGAGAGAGGAGAGAAAGAGAACGCTGGGGTTTGCAGTTAAGGGAGATTGATCAACAACTTCAGAGTAGTACAGTATGGACTGCAACTCTGTCAACCAGCAGAGATCAGGCCAATCAGGACTGGCATGAGGTGTTCATTAGTAGAAGCCTATCCAGTTACTACTCTTGATATGTCACATCTTATCTATGAGGGGGAACTAATTCAGGCTTAGTATATCTTCTAAATATGCATTATTCATTATTAAAATGTTTTACATCATTCTGTGTGTCTTTGAGACAAGCTTTGTAAGTGTCTGTGCAGACACACGTACATGTGATTACACATGCATGTAGGAACCAGAAGTGAATGATAAAGGTCTTTCTTCCCCAATCACTTTTTGTTTAATTTGGAGTTTGGGTCTCTTGCTAAGCCTGGAGATTGCCAGTTAAGCTAGAATATCTGACCTAATATCCCTCAAAGGATCCTCCTGTCTTCACACCTCCAGTGCTGATATTATAGGCAACTGACCTGTGCCTGGTCAGCCTTTTCACATGGGTTCCAGAAGACAAAACTCAGATCGTCTTGCTTGAGTAACAAGCATTTTAGCTATCAATCTCACAAGCCCCTATAATGTATGTCTCACCTATGAACACCCAGTTGAAACTCAAAAACTGTCAAACATTCAGGTGAAAAAAATAATAATAAAATGAGTCCAGCAAACAATTGTTTCTAACTCTTCCATGAAATATATCACACTATAAAATGATAGGCTGCATTATGGTTTAATTAGCCTCTGTTCTTTTATAAACAAAATAAATGTTGAAGAATGAAATGACTGTTGTTGTTATCAATTTGTTTCAAAGAGCCTTAAGAACAAATATTCAAATATTATTTTTGTGTTTCCACTGCTCTGCACATTTCTTGACACAAATATGATAAAAGTTGACAAATGTGGAAATTAATAAATGGTATCTCAGCATTGTAATAACAACACAACCCCTGAGATGGTGCACAAGTGAGTGGTAAGTGCAGGGTTTACTGTAACATGAATCTTTTTATGAATGGTATCCCAGTGTTTCACAGCTTCAGGTGCTGAGTGGATCCACCGTGAATGTCTTCTGTTTAAAAGAGATGTAATACCACCCCAGGAAGATAAATCATATCTTAGCCACACGTGTAATTAAAGGGCAAAGAGTAACTCTTCCTTTAGAGAAAAACGAAGCCTCTAGGGGATAACGTTCTTTAAATAAACCAGCCAGATTCAGTGGCTTAAATCAAAGGCCTGTGGATTACATGGCAAAGAAAGATTGCAGATGGGATTCAAGGTCTCGAAGCTTCAGGCCAGCTGCATTCAATTAAACTGGGCTTCGAAGTCAAAGAAGGGGAATTTCAATAGGAAAGACGGGGTTCATGTCACGGTGCCCTGGAAAGTCACTGAAAAATGATACACTGGGCTTAATAAGATAGGATGAACAGGGGTCTGAAAAACTGTGTCCGTAGACCAGGCACTGCACAGTTCAGTCCAGACATGTACTAGAAGAGACTAAGAAGAGAGGAATAAAAGGCTATTGACCCAGGACACCGAAACTGGAACAAGAACACACTAGCCATGTCTAAAGTACCCTGTGTTGCTGCCACTACAAGAAACGATATGAATGCATGTGAGATTTTTAGTTCACTCAAAACCGATGGCTCAAATTCTCATACACAGTTACTTTGTACTTAGCCAGCTCTCCACTGTAAGATTGATTTTCATGATGATCCCAATATGGTTACTCTTGGCTTATGGTAAAATTTATAAGCCTCATATTAAATGTTTATTCGGTAAATGCACATATAAGAAGTTCACCTACTATTTTACAAAGTTTTAAAAATACTGATGTATCCCTTCAAATTGAAACTTAAAACCTAAGGACTAAATTTTACTGTGGGTATCCACATTGATTTTTAAAAAATAAAATTCAAATATGAAGATAAACATTTTAACTCAGGTTATGCACATTTTATAATAACTTCAGCAGAAATTCTAAGACATAAAAACTTCTCACCCTATTAAAAATTAGCTCTTTTTCTTAAGGCACACTATGTAAAGAATACAACTTTGATTTTAAGCTTTGTCTACCATGAATAATACTAGCTAAATTCAGAACCATCTCTGCCTCAGGCACATGGGGAAGCTGAAACTCTTGCAATTTCTCATTCTCTGTAAGTTAAAAATGGACTTGAAATGTCATAAGAATTTTTAAACTGGATAGAAACTGTCAAGCCTAGCAGTTCTAATGCCCTATGTCCTGTAAGATTCATTTGCAGAAATACCACACATTACTTTTACAAATCTGAAATTTAGAAGAGTATATTTTAAAACAATAAAAAAATGAGTTAAGACTGAAATTTTATTGCCACCCATTGCAGATATTAGGTAGATGATGTTAATCAAATTTTAAAAAATCTAGACTAGTATAGAGTTTATTTAAATAATCTTCTGGTATCAATATTTTTAAAGCAGTGGTATAACTTGAGGGAAGAGAAACACTTTATCATATGTAATGATCTGAGTTCAATTTCCAGCACTGCAAAAATTAAAAAATAACTGCTTTAGAAAATTATTATTCATGAAATTACAAAACTGTTAACAATAAAAGGAAATATTTATATTTATGTTACCAGTGAACCAATACTTTACACTATGAACATTATCAAGAAATATCTAAAACCCATGTATGAATGGGTACAAACCTCAATGCAAAATAAGAAATGTAGCTAAAAACAAAACTGGAAAATTAATAAATAAATGAAAAAATGGAAATGAGGGTTTTGTATATTTCGCCTAAATTACTCAGAACTCTGGGTCTAAGAAGCACTACAAGAAAGGATGTAGGTAAGACCACTACACTTGGAGCTAAATGCTTCAGTTTTTTTATAAACAAAACATGGCCTAAGACCAACTGGAAAAGACAGAAACTTGTATCTTTTCTAAGAAATATAATTAGAACTTTGATAACAAAAATGAATGCATGTGACCCCTACTTTACAGCCAACCTAAAATGTAAGTCATACTCAACCAATGAAATGTGCCGTCTCCATTTAATGCCTAGAAGTAATATTCCTGAGAGACACAGTGATTTGTCCAGGGGTGCAGGATGTGAGTAGGGTGCAGGATGTGAGTAGGGTGCAGGATGTGAGTAGGGATGAAGGAGGTGAGTAGGGGTGCAGTACAAAGGATTGTACTCTAGGCAGCCTCAAGGCGATGGTATCTTGATGTAGTCTTACCCCTCTTCTTTACATTATTTTCAGTACTTCCCTTAGTCTATATGGGATATGCCTCACTCCATCCCTGAATGAATATACAGTATATTCACAATGTGCCCTGGAAAGAATATATCAGCATCCAATCTTTCCAACTAGTGATACGTGGTCTTTCCTTTCCCAGGCCTGGGTTCCCTGCTGGCTAGAAAGGCCCTGTTGAAGCAGAGGCTAAAGGGCCTCTTCATAATAAAAGTTTCTATGCTGCTTCCTCCTCCAATCTTCAGCTTCTCTTCCAACCATCCAGGGTCAGGCTAAGGATGAGGATCAGAATAGACTAGGTAAACTATTTGGCACAAATGATGACAGGATTTATGATAATTTCCCCTGCTTGTAGACACTCATAGATGTGTATGTTTATCTAGTTCTGCCTGAATTCTTCATTCTCCCATTGAGAACCTCCAATCCCAATGTGATGAGACAAATGTCTTCTTTCACTGGCTGTTTTGGGGTCTTATCTCAGCCTCTGGTTTTCCAGTCAGCATTGTGGCTCTTTCTATGCATTCTTCAGGAGCAATTATTCAGTGTGGGCACAGGTAAAGCCAGTTTCACCATCATAAAAGTCATCTCCAGCACCAGAGAGGCCCTGCCTGCTGCCGGACAGCACGGGTAAGGCGGAAGATACCCAGAAGCCTGACCACTGATAAAGCATGTGATGGAGAGATACATCAGAGAAGCAGAATAGTTTGTGTATTATGAAGAGAGGCAGAGATGAAGACTTGAGGATAGTAAGAACAGCCTGATGAGAGTAGCTTGTGCTCACCACTTGAAGCCAGGGTGCTGGGGCCTGTGCTGCCTGCCATGGAGAGTTATGTCTGGGTCCTTGGCTCTACAGCAGCAGGAGTCTTTGTCAATGTCCATCGTCCATGTTACCACCAAAGACCAGGGGAATGTCTGGGCTGCCCAGAGCTGGCTCTACCTTTCCATTGGGCAGTGTAGGAAAACTGGTTCCTTGGGAGTGTGAACACAGAACTGAACCCTTCCCTCAATGGCTGCAGTACTTGGGAGAGCTGGCCCTGGATATTCCTTGAGCAGCATAATAGACCTGGCCCTGACGCCACAGACTGGGATGAGCTGGCCCCAGGGGCATGGGGTTGGGAGAGCTGTTCCCACCCCTTGCCAGATGCAGCAGTCAGGAGGGAGAGGGCAAATCCCACACCTCACCTGAACAAATCTGGAGAGTTGGCCCTGGTAGCCTGAGCACAGGAGAGGAGGCGGGCTGAACAACTCAGCTACTTCATAGGCGCAGATCTAGGGCTTAGAGTTGGCCCAGCCCAGCATCTACCCCATCTGTGAACTGCTGGAGAACATAAAGGGGTTGGTTGTGCAGAACTAAAGATGCAGGATCTCCATGACACAGTGCAGCAGAATATTAGAGCGGGGTTCAAGTGAAGACCCAGAATTGATAGTGCAGCAGAAGCTAGAGGCCTCCAACCAGATTAATGACTCATTGCAATGAACGTTTGCAAGTAAATCTGCTTGAGCAAGGTGGTACACTGTGTGACACACTTTGTCACACCACATCCACAGTGAGGGTTTATTTTTAATTTTTTATTTTGTTTTGTTTTGTTTTGAGGGTAAGGTTGCAAGGGTGGAGAGTAGATGAATGGAATTGGGGTACGTGATGTGGAATTCACAAAGACTCAATACGAAGTTTTTTTAAAAAACAGAAATTCAAGTTATTTCATAAAGTTGCTTCTTGCACAGTAGAAGCTAATGACTTTTTTACATTAAAAAACAAAAGTCATCTCAGGATAGTGCAGCCTGTTTCACTCTTTATTGTCTCTGAAAAACCTGGACACCATCTATTCTAGGCTGCTTCTATTGCTATGATAAAGGCTGTGGCCCAAATCAACTTAAGGGAGGAAAAGGCTTGAGTAACTTAGAGATTACAGTCCATCATCAAGTGCAGCCCAGATGAAAAGCTAAAGCCAGAGCTTGAGGCAAAAATCATGAAGGGATGCTGCCTACCGGCTTGCTTCCTCCAGGTTGCTCTGCTACCTCTTCCCTTTTCACTTTTGCTTCTTTTATTTTTTGATGCCATAATGTAAGTAGATCATCTCTCTCTTCTCTTTCCTGCCTCTAAACCCTCCCAAATACAACTCTAGGCTCTTTTTCAAATTCATGGCCACATTTTATTAATTGTTGTCACATGAGTATGGATATACATGTTTGTGTATATACATATACATTATGCACATACGTATGCATATTGTTAAGTGTTGTGTCATATAAAAAAAAAAGCCAAAGTTAAGTTTGGTAGAGATATGATATGGTGAGGAGGGGGTGGGGGTGCCTCTACTGGCCTATGTTGAGGCATTCCTTCCCCCTGAGGTACCAGGCATGGGGGAGGGAGTTGAAGGGGTAGTAGAGACAAAGAAAGAGACAAAGAAGAGAGAGAGGGGGGGGAGGAGAGAGGAGTAGAGGCCAGCCATGAACACATGAAGAGAGGCGGGAAGGGGAATGGGGAGATAAGGGACAGAGAGGGAAGACAGGGAGAGGGGAAAGAACAAGTGAGTGACAGGGAGCCACTTTTATACTGAGTCAGGAAAACCTGGCTGTTGCCAGGTAATGGTGGGGTGCAGCCTAGAAGAAATGCTGACACTAAGCACATAAATAGAACCTACTACCTCTCTTAACAGCCCAGACCCACCAACTAATCACAGTTGGTTGGATAATTCTTCATTTGAAGCTCCCTCTTCCCGGGTGACTCTAGGTTTGTATGAAGGTGACAAGTGAAGATAGCTATGACTCTATCACATGTGGCCCTCAGCCTTGCTAAATCCAGTCTGCCTAGCCATTTTCCTGTCGTTCTTTGCTTTATCCAAGTTCGTGTCTTTTTCTTTGCCCATGTTGTCCACAGAAGAGAGGCAGCAACAGGAAGGGGGCACGTGGCATCTCCACAGTACTATACACTAGGTCTGTCTTTAGAGATTCATTTTCAGGCTAGCAGTTTATAATTACCACGAGTAGAAGACACAATTTTATTGTTAATACTTACCCTAACCAAGAGCTCTGAACCTTATAAGCAAAACACTTTACTTACAATATTGTTCTGCCTTTGTGGCTATTAAGATACTAAGACATGCGGAATCTTAGCTTAGAAACATATCACAGCCTATTTCTTCACAGCAAACCTCTCTCTCTCTCTTTTTTTTTTAATTATTGGATAATTTTTAATTATCTCTCTCTTTATTTACATTTCAAATGTTTTCCCCTTTCCCCGTTCAGAAACTCTCTATCCCTTCCCCCTCCCCCTGCTTCTATGAGGGTGCTCCCCCACCCACCCACCCACCTTCTACTCCAGTCCTCCCTCCCTGGCATTACCCTAAACTGGGGCATCAAACCCCCTAAGGCCCAAGGGCTGCTCCTGCCACTGATGTCCAACAAGGCCATCTTCTGCCACATATGAGGCCACAACCATGGGTCCCTCCATGTGTACTCTTTGGTTGGTGGTCCAGTCCCCCGGAGCCTGGGGGGGTCTGGCCTGTTGACACTGTTGCCCCCCCCATGAGGCTGCAAACCCCCTCAGCTCCTTCAGTCCTTTCTCCAACTCCTTCATCGGGGACCCCCGTGCTCAGTCCAATGGTTGGCTGTGAGCATCTGCCTCTGTATTTGTCTGTCAGGCTCTGGAAAAGCATCTCAGGAGACAGTCAGTCATATCAGACTCCTTTCAGCAAGCATTTCTCAGCATCCACAATAGCCACCGGGTTTGGTGACTGTATATGGGATGGATCCCCAGGTGGGGCAGTCTCTGAATGGCCTTTCCTATAGTCTCTGCTCCACACTTTCTCTCCATATTTCCCCCTGTGAGTCTTTTGTTCCCCCTTCTAAGAAGCACTGAAGTATCCACACTTTGGTCTTCCTTCTTGGGCTTCATGTGGTCAGCAAACCTTTCTTTTTTATGTTTTGTGAACTGACATTCCTTGACATGGAACAGATCGTGTAAACAAGGGATTTGTTTGGTAAGTTAGTGGGTTGGTGTTTTAATGTCTCCAGGCTGAACAAATTCTTTAAACTATTAGTGAACACTCCTATAGAAATGAATTTATCAAAAAGATCTCACCTAAATTATCCCCTTATTCATCAACTTCAATTCTAACCTGTCTCATGTCTTCTGTAATTTCCACCTAGGGTTCGAAACACCTTGTAAATATTAAAAACACATTAACAGATTCCATGTTCCAATACTACTTTGAGAAATTAAGTAGAAAGAGATCTCTATACAAGTCCAGATGTCTAGAAAGAGAATGGTAATAAAGATAATTCCCTAAGGCAATTAATAAAAAATGTTGCTTTCTCTCTTGTTTGCTACAGAGGCTGACTCTGAAGCCTAAGCTAGGATTCACTATGCTGCCAAGGCTGACCTGTGATTCTCCTTGCTCAGTCAGAAATACTGGGGCTGCAGTTGTGAGCCACTGCACTTGGCCTATTAACTTTCAGAAACCCTTTAAATTAGACTTGAGAAATAGATTATTGTACTTTGCGATATAGAAGTGTCTTAGAGGTTTTGTTGCTGTGAAGAGATACCATGACCACAGCAACTCTTATAAAGGAAAGCATTTAATTGGGACTGGTTTACAGGTTCAGAGGTTTAGTCCATTATTGTCATAGCAAGAAATATGATGACAAACAGCTGAGAGTTCTACATCTGGATCAGCAGGCAGCATAAACAGAAAAAACACTGGGCCTGGCTTGAGCATCTGAAAACCTGAAAGGCCTCCCCCAGTAACAATCTTTCTCTAAGTCACACCTACTCCAACAAGGCCATCTCTCCCTGTAGTGCCTCTCCCTATGAGCCTATGGGAGCCATTTTCATTCAAACTCCTACAATAAGCATCCGCAAGCATCCTTTCCAATGACTCCTGTGTTCTTAAATGCATGCTTTTCCTTGTGTGATGTGGGTAAATGATTGTCCTTATGAGACTGACAGAAAGGATGAGCTGTCACTTCTGCAATGAGGCTGAAAGCAGACTAGCACTTTCACATTCTGCTCTTTAGCATTCACTCACTTGCTCAAATCTGGGGGAAACCGACCTCCATGTTGGCAGCTTCCCTCCAATAAAGCCCTTAAGACCTAGGGGGCTTAGTTAGGAGTGCTTTCCCTTTAAGAAGGAGGAAAAAATATCATCTGTCCAACAACCTATGAGAAAGAAAATCCTGCCAACAACCATTTTCAGGAAGCTTAGAAGCAAGCCTGCCTCTCTGTTCCCACAGCCTACTGATCACTCCAATGAGACCCCCACTTCCCCACCAACACTTTAACAGACACCTCTGAAGACATCATGGTGGGGAGTTGCTACCCTACAGTCAGAAAATATGGAGAAGTACGTGTTTCAAGCTGTGTTTTCCAGAGGTAACATGCCATGCAGCAGTAAAACTTAATAATCTTTTACAGATAAATACATGAAAAAGCCGAGACCCATGTATTTTTCTCAGATAGCAAAAAGATACAACACAATCTCTTCATAATTTAACAAACATTTCAATAAGTGATAAAACCAAAATGATTTTGAAATTAACTTTCAGGTCAGCAGAATCATAAACAGAGCACTCAATTAAACAAACATTTTGAATAATAAATTGCACAATTGACAGAAACTTCAAAATATTAATTTCCTAAATGTATCACATCTAATGACTTTTACAACATAGTGTTTTCTAAATTCTACTGTAACCATTTGAAGTTACATTTATTTATGGGTGAAAACAAAACCCAAATGCTAAGATCTCAGGCCAATACAGCATACATTTTGTTTCCCTAGGAAACTCCAAACTCTAATTTAGGCTCTAAAATTGTCCTCATAATTCAAAGCAGATTTATACCAGCTACTTTAACTCCCTTTGAATTCACTCCTGAATATCACTGTAATTCAATAAATGCTTCTGCTTCCCCATGTTCCAAGTGTTCAAATTATCCCCTGAAAATATCATGGTATGAAAAGGTTGTGTGTCCATGAAGTGTTAGGGTTAAATGAGATCATGGCGACAGGACCCAGATTAGACATTCTTGTGACATCCTGTTTTTTTGTTGCTGTTGTTCTCTATGAGAGAATATAATGGGAGGTTTGCATTCTGAAACTTAGAGGAGACTCTGTTAACTTGAACTTCTATGCTCCCGAATGGGAGGGATAAATCTATCCTGTATAAGTCACCGTGCCTACAGTGTTTTGTTATAGCAATTTCACCTACGATCTTGCAAAGGTAACTACTATCACTATTGTCACATGGATACTTCTTTTAGAGCTTTCATAACATCATAATATCTTAGCAGAAATTTCCTATCTGAATATATGCTTCTCTTATGGAAGGTCATTATAATATTGTCTTGTATATCATAAATATATATTGTTTTATATAAATCAAACTCTTAATAAATGATTCCCATAATACTAAATAATGGTGTAAATCATGCATTTTCAGTAGGAGCTGTTTTTTCATTGTATATGGGAAATAGATGTTTGAATAGAAAGTTTATTATATATATATGTATAATGTGAATATTATACATATATTGTATATATGTATAATATATGTATATATAACATATGTCTATTAAAGTTACATTTCAGTGGCATTAAGTTAATTAGAAAAATTGTCTAAAAGAGGTCTTCTGAAGGATGAAAATGAGAAAGGTTGAAATGTAGAATACCTAGTAAACTTTGTAAAATCACAGAGGCAGAACTTAAGGCCACAAGTTTTCTAACTGGATTCGTTATTCTTCATCTTATGTCTCAGTGCCCTAGTTCCCTTACGGTTGTGATAACAACACCTTCATAAAAAGCAACTAATGGGACTGGGGTTTACTTTAGCTCACAGGTACAGATCACAGTTCATTGTTGCAAGGAAATCAAGGAACAGAAGTAACTAGTCACAGCCCAACCACTGGATAGAGCAGAAAGAAATGCTGGCACACGCCTCAGTTTCTCTTGTACAGTCTTGAATCTCCTGATGAGGAAATCATGCCACCCACAATGGATAGGTCCACCTCAATTAGCACAGTTAAGACAATCCTTCACAGAAATGCCCACAAACCAACCTGACCCATGCATCTCTCATTGAGACTCTATATTCCAGGTGATTCTAAGTTGTGGTAAATTGGCAATTAATAATGATCACACACATTTTCTTCAGCAATTAAAGACATTTTACAAAGATTCTCTGAAAACTATAGTTGTTAGCTTGGTGTGTTTGTGGGACTCCTAACAGTGGGAGGAGGGCCTCTCTAACCATTTTGCTCGTTCCCCAGACCTTTTCCTCCTTACTGCACCACCTCACCCTACCCTGATATGAGGGACGTTTCCTAGTCTCATTGTATCTTGCTATGCTGTTTGTTCACTGGGAGTCCTGCTCCTTTCTGAAGAGAAATGGAGGATTAATGGATCTGGAGGAGAGAGAAGGTGAGGAGGAACATGGAGGAGCAGAGGGAGGGAAAACTATGTTCTGAATATATTGTATAGGAGAAGTATACATTTTTAAAAAGGAAAGACAGGGACAAGAAATGGAACAGAAACTGGAGGACAGGACATCCAGAGACCACCCCACCTAGGGATCCATCCCATCTGCAGACACCAAACCTCAGCACTATTGCTGATGCCAAGAAGCATTTGCTGACAGGAGCATGGTATGGCTGTTCCCTGAGAAGTCCTACCAGCACCTGACCAATACAGATGCACATACTCAGCCAACCAATGGCCTGAGCCCAAGGATTCCAATGGAAGAGCTAGAGAAAGGACTGAAGGAGCTGAAGTGGACTGCAACCCCATAGGAAGAAATATATCAGCTAACTGGACCACCCAGAGCTCCCAGAGACTAAACCACCAACCAAAGAGTACACCTGGAGGGACCCATAGCTGCAGCTGCATATGTAGCAGAGAAATGCCTTATCTGACATCAATGGAAACAGAACTCACTGTTAGGAGATCCACAAAAAAACCAACCTAACCATAAACAACTATTGTTTTCAAATAATCTTTGTAAAATGTGCTGTGGAGGTTTGATGACCCAGCTTAGGGGCATGCTAGAGTAGTGAGTCGAGAGAAGTTGAGTGGATAGAAAAGCACCCTCATAGAGGCAAAGAGAAAAGGGAAGAGAGGGTATGGAATTGGGGGGTTGTGGAAGGGTAATCAGGAAGGGGGATATCATTTGAAGTGTAAATGAGTGCAATGATTAATAAAAAACACAGAATTTAAAAAGAAGAATCTATTCTTATAGAAAAATATTTCTGCATGATTTATTTGGGGTTTGATGTTTGCTTCTGACTATATAAAATATTACTCAGAAATGTATTATCTCTTCTCTATTGCATGAACTCAAACATAGGCATGCATTTTCATGCATACACCCTGTTTAGAGAAATTCTAATGGTTTAGCTAAAACTTTGTGTGGTGAGGAAGCTAATATAAAGTCCATCTTTATTTTTATGTAATTCCATGTTTCAACAGTTATGTAAGCCAGAGTTTTCAAATAATGGTTTTTTCTAGGTAGGGAGTTGGCAATGGTAATTATCCAATTTGCCCCTGCAATGCTAGCCTACACTACATCCAGCCTTTAGCCATCACCCACATTCCCGCTGCAAATGCATCTCCTGCTGTCAGACTGGGTTAACTCTTTCTTTAGCCTTTTGAATTAGTCCATGACAAAAAATGAATTGGCAGAACTACAGAACACCTGTCTGTCAGCCACTCAAATCAGCTTCATCATGACCATTTGTCAAAAATGATGCCAAATACCTTAGAAAATTTGTCAAAATAATGATAATAGCTGTTCAACATTCAGTGTATGGATGACTTGTACAGCAGCCTCTGTCATAAAAAAAATCAACATACTGAATACCTGTTATGAATTATTAGTAATAGGAGGCAGAAATGAGTAGGTGTTATATGGATTTTTTTATGTATATGATATTCCACTGTCCAAGATGGGAGAATATTTAGACTCAATTTTTTAGGAGCTGGAGGCAAAGGCACACTTAATTCATATGTTTGTGATAATAGGCTTTAATTATTCTCCCTTAAGTCTAAAGCAGTTCTTTTTTAAAAGAAAATAAAACCCAATGATTTCAAAGCAATCCTAAGGCACTTTCAAACATCAAATGATATTTCACATTTTTACATCTTTCATCTTATTATTAATGCCTAATAAACACTTTCAGTGAAAAATAATTTTCTCTAAACATCTCTGTTAAACAGTAAACCTATTCCTATAAAATTGACTTCCTTTTTTTGAAATGTCAAGAAATAATAAATCACTCACTTGTATATTCTGTTTCTTATCTGCTAACCAAATATGAGTGTAGATATTTTGAAAAAGAGTAAAAATCAATTTTCTAAGTATTTTAGAATAGAAGTTTATGAAAGAAGTCACAGCTCAACATTAATCATCTCTTGGCCTCCCAACAGCACTGACAGTAAAGTAGAAAGGTACACATACACAGTCTGTGTTTTGTTGTATAACTTTCCAAAATATTAACATGTGTGTGTAGGTTTAGCAACAAGCCCCGGGTGATTTTATTACCCATGTCTTTTCCCATGTCAGTGTTGCTTTTGTCTCAGAGAGGATGATATACCAAAAGGAAGACTCAAACATTCTCTGTGCTTTTGAGTTTACCAAGTCAGACTTCCAGAAGAAAGTAGAGCATTTCTGTGTTTGAACAATACAGAGAAGTACAAAAAATTGTGAAAATGCAAAGGGAAGATTCTAAAACTCACACATACATTGTTTTCTAGTCCTGGCTTAGAATGTAAGACAGGATAACAGATAAAAAATAATATCAATATGTAAGGTTCTAAGTAAAGAGAACCTGCCTGTCCTCCATTCTAACCTGATCATGGGAGGGAACTATCCAGACAATGTTTGAAGAATTTAGAAGTAGAAATAGTCTGATTTAATTAACTTGAGGCTGCTAAAATACCATGTCATATATGATATCTTTCATAAAACAGAAATCTGTGCCTCAGACTTCTAGAACTCAGAAGTATAAAATCACTACACTTGCAAGTTTGATTTCCAATCAAAACCCACTTCTTGACCTTCCCCCTGTATCCACAAAACAAGGGAACTCTTCTGCAGCCTCCATTACACAAACATTAATTCCCTCATTAGAGGTTCATACTCATGGACTAATTGATTCCAAAATACTTCTTGAGAACATCACACTGGTGATTAACTTTGATCAAATTAATTTGGAAGGGAAGCAAACATTTAGACCATAACATTCTCTTTCTCAATTTCCCTTCTTCCTGAAGTAGAACTCTGGAAGTAATAAAAATCCAGACTAAAAAGGCCTGTGGGATGGATAAAGGCGGATGGACAATGGCAAGTGCAGAGAAGTCCTCCTGCTTCAGCAGAGCCTGCAAAAACAAATCTTCCAACCATTGGGGTAACACAAACTAGGTATAGAAATTACATGTTACTACATTATGTCTTGAAATCCAACACCAGACAATGGAACAAAAGAATGATCTCTTTAAGTTGATGAGGAATCCAAAGGAGTGTCTTAAAAGTAGCCTAGAGTGGAAAATGAAGTGAAGGAACTAATGGCCAAATGCTTGATAACTTATCTGTGCTCCTTGTTTATCCATTCCCTGTTTCCTTGTCACAAGCAAAACTTCTCTTCAACAGAATTCCCATAACTACACAAAAAGAAGGCTTAACACTAGGCAGTGCTGTTCAGTGTTCTGCATCTAAACCTTACTTCTGAGTATGCAAGTATATACACCTTCACAGTTGCTTCAGGGAAAATTCACAGCCAGTTTTTCCACATTGATCAATTTCCACTTGATTTCTGTCCATTTCTCAGGAGGAGAAAATACCCATAATGGACTAGATAGATAGAGAAGGGATTCTGTGTGGCTTAGGACAGACAGCTCATGGTAGAAAAGAGATGGGAAGCCCATGGGCAGAGGAACTCTACTGTAGTTTTAAAGATATAAGTGAGGACTTACATCCCACAAAGTAAACGGAATCATAATTACTTTACAGATCTAGAAATCAATCCTGATGTGAATAATAAGAGCAAGTCAGGAATAAGATAGAGAGATGGAGTGGACCACAGTGAGTTGCTTAGAACAGCACAGTCTCCAAATTTTGCTCTTGTAAGAGAAAACTGACAGCATAAAAAAAAAAATGAGTCCCTTCTAATCAAAATAAGATTTAAAAAGGAATATTGGGCTGAACAGATGGCTAGTCAGTGAACAGCAGGAATAAGTCTTCCAGAGGATGGAATTCAGTTCCCAGTGCCATACTGAGCAACTTAAAATTACCTCTAACGCTAGCTAAAGGGAATGCAATGGCATCCACATATATATATACACAAACACACAAAATATATACACATACACAAACACACTAATAATAAAAAAATAATAAAACTTAAGAAACCCTGTAAGATGCTGCATACTGAATGTTTGTGACCCTCTCTACCCCCATTACCAGTGGATTATGCTAATCTTCTCCTAGGGACTTCCTCCACAACCCCATCCCTTTGTCTAAGTTACCAGCTTCCACTGGTCCTCCCTGGGAACCCACCAGCCACACCAGCCATGGAATCAGGTAGGCACTCTTCAAACTTCCTCTGCCCCTCCAATTCTAATTGAGTCTTATCTCAAGCTTTGTAGTAACCTCGGGGCAGAAAGTCAAAAGGATGGGAACCACACAACAAAATAATAGAATTCAAAAAACACTGCTCATTGATAACTCTCAACATCACTGGTCTCAATTCCCCACTAAAAAGACATAGACTAACAGAATGGATATGAAAACAGGATCCATACTTTCGTTGCATCCAAGAAACACACTTTAATATCAAGGATAAACATCACTGCAGGGTAAAAAAGACAAAAATAATATTCCAAACAAATGGATGCATGAAGCAAGACAATGTAGCCACCATGTGAATATCTGACGAAATAAACTTCAAACCAAAACTAATCAGGAGAGATAGGGAAAAAAGATACTTTATATCTGTGGAAGGAAAATCTACCAAAAAGGTGTTATAATTTGCATAATCATTGCAAGGGCAGCCAAGTTCATTAAAGAAGCACTACTAAACTGAATCACTTATTGACATCCACTCACTGATAGTGGGAGGCTTCAATGTTCCACTCTTAACAACAAACAGGCCATCCAGACAAACACTAAGCAAAATCGTACTGTTTCTAAATTATGTCATAAACCTGTTACATTTATACCTAACAGATACTTACAGAACATTTTACACAAACACAA
This sequence comes from Mastomys coucha, assembly GCF_008632895.1. Taxonomy (NCBI): domain Eukaryota; kingdom Metazoa; phylum Chordata; class Mammalia; order Rodentia; family Muridae; genus Mastomys; species Mastomys coucha. Next base: position 81,577,338 of record NW_022196894.1, read on the forward strand.
AATGTTCCTTCTTATCACCTTATGGAACTTTCTCCATAATTGACCATATGCTTGGACAGAAAGCATGTCTCACCAGATACAAGAAAAAGAGCCTTCTGCATCCTATTTAACCACCAAAGCTGGATATCAACAACTGAAACAGAGCTTACAAACACAGGAAACTGAACAACTCACTACTCATTGGAAAATAGGTCAAAAAAGAAATTAAGAAAGAAATGAAAAGCATTTTAGAATATAATGAAAAGAACAGCATACTCAGACTTATGACAATGAAGGCCATCCCTATCTGAACCATCATAAAATGAACTCATTAGCATCTTTGAGGTTAATTAATTCATAATGTTTGGGGGATGTTTTTACCTTAGAGATTCTCTTTGTGTGTTTGTTTTATTTTGTTATTTTATTTTTTTTTAATTTATTATTCTCTCATATAATACATCTGACCATAGCCTTCCCTTCTTCCCCTCCTCTCAGTCCCTGACCTCCCTTCTCTCCCATATTTAAATGTCTGTTAGTTTTCTAAGAAACTGAAAGAGTGTGAATTTAGGTGAGGAGGTGGAGGGTAGTATTTCAGAGGAGCTGATATAAGGAAAGCCATAATCAGAATACAGCATATGTAAAATTTATTTACATTTAAAAATGAAGAAAAAATAAACTACTGGTTAAAAAAAAGGAAATCCTTGTGGGTACTTTGATGGTCTTTATCAGAACTTTGGATACGTGGTCTTACCAGTAGCTCAATGTCTAGCGGTTTTTAAATATTTTTGTTCAATTTGTTGTCTCTGTTCTGAGGTATCCCTAAGGTATTAGAGCAAATAATGCCTTCTGCCTTCTCCTGTGAGACCAAAAAAATAATAGAAAGAAAGAAAATAGGAACAAGAACAATACACATTGCAAGTTAATGGAAGACCAAAACACAGAATATATATATATAATACAGGTTAAGCATTTTGTTTGTAGTTAAGAATACTGCTTGCAGTTAAGAATAAGATCCATTTTTTTCTGTTTGTCTGGCCCATCTGTACCAAATTTGCTTGATCACATATGGTGGGAGGTCTATATGCAGGAAATACATCAGAATGTATACTGCCCCTAATTGGAGGTAGGCAGGGGGTATATAGGCAGAAAATACTTCAGGAGGTTTCCTGAGGTACTCCTGATTGGACCTAATGGCAACTGTGGGGAATTGTGGGGTTTGTCCTTTTAAGCCACTGTAAAATATGACTTGTGGCCAATTTCCGTGAACCCAGAGATGGCCAGTATTTAATTAAAGCTTGCTTTAAATTTTAAATTTGTGTTAGTGGTCTTATTCTTGACCAGTAAGATTAACACTCCCTTTTTGTTTAAATATGTGTTTAAATATTTCCTTTACATATTTGTTTATATTTAGTTTATGTCTGTATGTGTTTCACCTTGTATGCAGAAGCCCTTAAAAGCCAGTAGGTTCAGATCCCCAGGCATGTAATTTACAAATGTAAACTTACAAACTTGCCTGACTTGGGTGCTTATGTTAAACTGGTAGACCAATGAGTTGCAGAGATCCACCTATCCCTTCTACGCCTCCCCAGCATTGTGGAAATAGATACATCATGCTTAGTGTTTATCTGCACAGCTGAATATCCAAACCCATGTGTTCATGATTTGAGTCAGGCATGTTATAGTCTAGGACAACTTCCCATTCAATGCTGACTATTTTTCTTTTTTTTTTTAAAGATGTATTTATTTATTATATGTAAGTACACTGTAGCTGTCTTCAGACACACCAGAAGAAGGCGTCAGATCTCATTAATGGTGGTTGTGAGCCACTATATGGGTGCTGGGATTTGAACTCATGCTTCCAAAGAGCAGTCTGTGCTCTTCCCCATTAACCCATCTTACCAGCCCTAGTGCTGACTATTTTTAAAAATCAACTTTTTATTAGTCAAGTTCTCAGTTGTAAATAATGTATTGATTTTACTAGTTTACACAACTAGTAAAATAACTGAATAGAAATTCTAGTTTTTAAAGATAAATAGGATTTTAGTAATTATGTAGTGCAGACACCCCTTCCATATTAATTTAAAAAGTTGGTCTAAGGAGATTGTTAAATGTATTTTATCAGAATTTTTTTAAAAAGTGGAGTTTTTAAAGAACTTTTTCAAAAACAATACACCTTGATTCCCAGAACTCTAGATACCAAAGCACAAGGAAGACATATTTGAGACCATCATGGACTACACAGTGAGTTCTAGGCCAGTAATAGATATACAGCAGACACTGTATCCAAAAATGATGATGATGATGATGATGATGATGATGATGATGATCACAATTATGAACATGATTAAATAATAATGGAAAATACTTGAAGCCACTAGAGTATTTATCAACTCTTCTCTATAGGGCTTTGCCTTACCTAGGCAACCTCTATAGCATCAGATAACACATTACAGTCTTCATGAATTCTTATTTTCTTTATAAAATCCTCTTACTGTAAAAAAAATTCACTGAATTCTTTATAATCAAAACTACACAGAGAAAGGAACTTAGCAGGGGGGTTTCAGGCTAAGTTTAAAAATTCTTTACTAAGTTATTATTAAAGATATTTAAGGAAATTAATCCTTTTCATCACATAAAAATACTTGGAATAAGAAATAGTTATGGCCACAACACCCAGAGGAAGCTCCACTCCCAGGTGCTCTGACACACCCAGGATCAGAGTTAAGCAGGAACCAACATCTGTCCCAACACTGGGAGTAACTGGGACCAGCAAAACCAAGCACTTAGGAACTCTGCCAGCCTAGTGACTCCAGTTCTTTCCGGGTCTGCATGGGTTAGTGTTCTGAGCAGACCTTGAGCACAAGCTCTGCAGCCAGTCCCACAACACACAGAGAAAGCCACACTCCCAGGTAATCTAACAAGCCCAGGATCCCAGGATCCCAGAACCACAGGATCACAGAGGCAGCTTGACTCTGAGGAGTTCTGACACAACCAGGATCACAGGAAGGACAGGCTCCAGTCAGATTTAGCAAGGGCAGGTAGCACTAGAGTTAACCAGATGGCAGGGGGCAAGTGTAAGAAAATAACACAAACCAAGGTCACTTGCCATCATCAGAACCCAATTTTTCCACCATAGCAAGTCCTGGACAAATCATCACACTGGAAACACAAGATTCAGATATAAAATCACTTATCATGATGATGATGATACAGGACCTTAAGAAAGACA
>NW_022196894.1:81582220-81582644 GCF_008632895.1 Mastomys coucha
GATTCAATTCTATTTAATTAAAATATGTTTTTAAATGTTAACAAATTCAGATAAATTGAAATCATGTGTGGGGAGCCGCAGCTGCCACCCTATATACATATATTTTGAACACCTGGCTTCCGGTCAGAGCAGAGAGCATTGATAATCAAGCCCTTAGTTGGAGAAGCTGAGTGCCTCTAGTTTATGATGCAAGCTGGCATGATTTCCCACAGCCTATTTATGCTTTGCCACGTACCTGATGCTGATTGGGACCAGGGGAAGTATTTAACCTGTGAGGACTGGGGGCTGGATATAGATAGATATAGAATTAGAGGTAAGTATGTAGATTTAGGAGAGAGTAAGTATGTGGAGATAGGAGTATGTAGAATTAGGGCTGGTGATGGGTTAGAGGTAAGATGTAGATTTAGAAGAGTAAGTATGTAGA
>NW_022196894.1:81582832-81603609 GCF_008632895.1 Mastomys coucha
AGATTACAAGGATCCTAATAAAACTGCATGGGGAAGAGCTCCGTGTTTGCCTCCTTACTTCCACTGGATGGGTAAGGTGTCGGTGGCAATCACGTAACTTTTCTCATCATAATGCAATAAAAGTTTAAAGAAAAAAGAAATATTTATGAAAATCTTTTATCAAAATTGAGAAACTGATTAGAAAGAAGATGAATATGAATTGAAATATGAAGCTTTTGCTTTTGAAAATCTTACCAAATACTGAGTATTTAGTAAATTAGATTTAATATCTCTTGAATTTTTACTTCAAATAAACTAGCTCATAATATGTGTTAACTTTTTGTCATGATGGAGCACAGCAAATCTCTATGCCTTCCAAAATAATTCTTTGCTCCATTAAATCTTAACTGTATAGAGTAATTTCTATTTGGACAATGTTCATTTCTTTCTATGCTGATACATAATACTCTAAAATATAAATCCCATAATTTATCCTGCCCAAACATTTAACTCTAAGCTTTATGCGTTTCTGGACTGCATAATTTCATAGTATAACTAATATTATCAAGATTCATCTCATTAAATTCCAAAACAAAATCTAGTTACATCCAGGGCACAGATTTCCAAAATGATTAATAACCAAGAAAATATGACCTGAGAGTGAAATGTGAAACAGTAGTCTTTTATGTCACAGTATATATCTCCTCTTCTGAGAGAGGAGAAACTGTATCCTAATTACAGGCAAAGGAGTAATTACTAATAGATAGTTCAGCTTCTTTAGTTCTTCTATTTGACCACTTCTAACAGGTCACTCCAGTCAGAACCTGTCATTCACAATTTTTCGGTATTCTCTGCCTTCACTTTATTCCTGTATAGTTAGGGAAATAACTAAGATCACATTTAAATCACAATATGGGTTAATATAGTTATGATACAAATGAGTTCTAGGACTCACAAGGTAAAAGTGAGAAATCCATGTATAATTTACCTTTTCTTGAGGACATGACAATCAGTGCAGATAAAATAACTACGAGATTGAACCAGGAACATAGTGAGAACTCTAAGAGTTAATGTGAGGAAACCTTATCTGGGCTCTTTATAACCATGTAACTTCCAATGTTCAACTCTGAGGTCAGTGTTATTCCAATCCTTACTTTGCAGACAGCAGAAAGGCTAAGAAGGATACATAATGGAAAATGAACTCAAACCAGACTCAGGTCCCTCCAACTAAAGTCATACACTTTTGTTTTGTTTTGTTTTGTTTTTCTCCTCCCATTGATGAACGACTAGGCCATCCTCTGATACATTTGCTGCTGGAGCCATGAGTCCCACCATGTGTACTCTTTGGTTGGTGATTTAGCCCCTGGGAGCTCTGAGGGTACTAGTTAGTTCATATTGTTGTTCATCCTAATTGATTGCAAACCCTTCAGCTCCTTGGGTCCTTTCTCTAGCCCCTTCATTGGGGACCCTATGCTCAGTCCAATGGATGGCTGTGAGCCTCTACTTCTGTATTAGTTGGACACTGTCAGAGCCTCTCAGGAGAAAGCCATATACTTGACACAGTTGACCACCACCCCCATGATTTTTCCCATAGAGAGTCAACTGCTAAAATATATTCACATTCTATCAGAAATCAATAAAATGTAGCATAAAAGATATTGTAGTAAACAACACATATTTCATTTATTAAATTATATATACATATATATTAGATTCGATTTTTACTAAGAATGCGTTTATAAATTGTTTTCTTATAATCATTTTTAAGTTTTTTTTCTACATAAGTTACCATGCACATTAAACCTGTGTGTATATGTCATGGCTCTACCTCAAATTCCTTTTTTTCTTTTTCATTTTCTTTTTTCCATTTTTTAAATGTTATTCTTTTTACCCAACCTTCTCACCCCTTTGCCTCTGAGAGTGTGCTCCCCACCCCCACCTTAACCCTTGCCCTGCATCTCCCTTCCCTGGGGCATCATTTCTCTAAGGATTAGACACATCTGTTCATATGTGTAGTCCTCTGTTACATATGTGCTTGGGGGCCATGGACCAGGCCATGTATACTCCTTAGTTGGTGGCTTAGTCTCTGGGAGCTCCCAGGGGTCTGGGTTAGTTGATACTGTTGGTCTTCTTATGTAGTTGCAATCCCCTTTAGCTCCTACAGTCCATTTCCTAACTCTTCCATAGGGATCCCCAACTTCATTCCAATGATTAGCTGTAGGTATTTGTATCTGTCTCAGTCAGCTGTTGATAGAGCCTCTCAGAGGACAGTCATGCTAGGCTTTTGTCTGCAAGCACAACATGGCATCAGTAATAGTGTCAGGGTTTGGTGCCAACCATGGGATACTAACACCTCAAATTTTTTACTTGCAAGAACCTGAAAATATAGTAGTCATTTTTTTAATGTAGTCATCATTTGAAAAAAAAGTTTCAAATACATTCTGTCTCAAATGTAGCATTTGAACTCAATTATGAACTCAAAATCTTTGCCATCATTTTTTTTTTTTGTAATGGCTAGGTAATATATAACAAGCTCAGTTATGTGATATCCAATGATTTCAAATTATTCACCAAAAAAGTAAGTATCATCTAATAGTGAGAGTTGGTGATCAGGGCCAAAAGCTGTATACTTTTGGCAATTTAACTCTTTCTTGTTATTCCAGGGCCAAAAGCTATGGGCTTTGAACAATTAATTCCTTCTAATAGCAGCAGAGAAAATGAAACTTAGTTATTTGGGTTCTTTTCTCTTTGACTCAGACCTCTCTTTGGCCCAGTAAAGGGCTTGGAGTCCCTTAAGTCTTTATGAGTCATAAAGAGAACAAAAGAAAGGAAGAAAGGGAGGAAGGAAAAAAAGGAAGGAACAAGGAAGGAAGGAAGGGAGAGAGGAAGGGAGAAAGGAGGGAGAGAGGGTGGAAGGGAGGAAACAAAGAGAGAGAGAGAGAGAGAGAGAGAGAGAGAGAGAGAGAGAGAGAGAGAGAGACATAGTGTCTTAGCTAGGGTTTGATTGCTGTGAACAAACACCATGACCAAGACAGCTCTTATAAGAACAACATTTAATTTGGGGTAGCTTACACGTTTAGAGGTTCAGTCCATTATTATCAAAGTGGGAGCATGGCAGCACCAAGGCAGGCATGGCGTTGAAAATTTTACATCTTCATCTGAAGGCTACTAGTAAAATACTGACTTCCAGGCAGCTAGGATGAGGGTCTTAAAGCACACACCCACAGCGACACACTGAATCCAAGACCACACCTCCAAATAGTGCCACTGCCTTGGTCAAACATATTCAAACCACTACATTCCACTCCCTGGCCCCTATAGGCTTGTTCAAACATAAGATTCTATGGGGGCCATACTTAAACATAGCATAAAGCAAAATACATTTAGTCCAACTTCCAAATCCCCATAGTCTATAGCACTCTCAACAAAGTTAAAAGTCCAAAGTTCAAAGTCTCTTTTGAGATTCATCCAATCACTTAACTGTAATCCCCAAAGCAAGACAGGAAACCAGATGGGCAAACTCCAATCTCTTCATTTTCATATCCGATGCCAAAGCAATTTTTAGATTTCCAACTCTTTTTTCATCTTTGTTGACTGCAACAAACTTCTTTCTCCTGGACTGGTTCCACACCCTATTAGCAGTTTTCCTCAGCAGATAGCCAATGCCTCTAGCATCTCAAATATCTTGAAATCTCCAAGGCACTTTTACTCTTACAGCTTCTTGTTTCAATATCTGGGAACCAGACATGTTCTTCTGGGCTCCTCCCTCCAAAGGGCTGGCACCACTTCTCTAGCTCTGCCCTTTGTAGTACTCTAAGCTTAGGTTGATCTATTCCATTGCTATTGCTGCTCTTGGTGATCATTCTATCTAGGGTCCTGGCATCTCCAATACACTGGAGTCTTCTGCTGCAACTGGGCTTCACCAATAGCCTTTCTTAGGCTCTCTTCATGGTGCCAAACCTCAACTCCTTTGCATGACTCCTTCAGTCCTGGACGGTCAACTACAACTGAGGCTGCACCTTCACCAATGGACTTCCATGGCCTCTCACAGTGCCAAGACTCAGCTGTTCTTCATGATGCCTTCATGCCTTCAAAACCAGTACCACCTGGGTGACTCTTACACATTACCAAGTACAGCTTCGGCAAAAGGTAAAACCTTGGCTATCTCTAGAATACACAGCTTCTTTGTGCTCTCAGAAAACACTTCCCATAAGATTTCACCTCAGTAATGCTGGTCTCTTCTTAATCACCACTAATTTTTTAGCTCCAGCTAACCAGCATCAATTGTCCCAGTAATCCCTTCTATTCTTGACTCAAAAGCCAGAGCCACGTGGTCAAAGCTGCAAGTTCTGCTGCTTGCTGGGACTAGAACATGGCCCTCTTGTTCTATTACATTATCACCAGCTTTCTGTTTTCGAACTGCCTAAGCTTGGCTGTCCTGGAACTTGCTCTGTAGACTGACTTTGAACTCAAGAGATCTACAGGCCTGTCTTCTAAACACTGTGATTAAGGTGTGATCCACCAAGCCTAGATTTAAATTTTTCTTCACCTAGGACTTACTCTGTTCTAGGCTGGCCTTGAACTCAGAGATCTGCTTGTCTGCCTCCTGGGATTAAAGGCTTGTACTACCATGCCTGAACCTAAATTTAGCTGGGTGAGACTTTGCCCCAAGGACACTACTCCCTTAATTAACCCAGGATTCTCCTCCATTTCACTTTCTGGTGCCTCTTTAATAGTCATATTTTTCCTTTCTCAGCTTGCTACGTTTATTTAAAATGCTCTTAGTGAGACTTAATCAGAGAAAAAAGTCTATTATGGGCATTTCTGAGACTTTGTCAATGCAATTAATCTGAGTCTCTCCACCTTATCCTCAGGTAGACTCTTCAAACAAGGGCAAAAAGTAGCCACATTCTTCACCAAAAATACCACAAAAAAAAAAAAAAAAGTCTCCATACCACATACTGAAATTCTCCACTGAATCTTCTTGGATCAGATCTACACAATTCAAATCACTCTCAGTAACAAAGTCTCCCATATTGCTACTAGGACAGCCCATTAAGCCCCATTTAAAGCATTCCACTGCTCTTCAAATCCAAGGTCCCAAAATCCACAATCTTCCAAACAAAAGCATGGTCAGGCCTATCACAGCAATACCCCACTCCCTGGTACCAACTTCTGTATTAGAGTTTTACTGCTGTGAACGAACACCATGACCAAGGCAACTCTTATAAGGACAACATTTAATTGGGGCTGGCTTACAGGTTCAGAAGTTCAGTCCATTACCAAGGTGGGATCATGGCAGCATCTAGGCAGGCATGATGCTAAGAGTTTTACATATTCATCTGAAGGCTGCTAATGGAATATTGGCTTCCAGGCAGCTAGGATGAGGATCTTAAAGCTCATGACCACAGTGACATGCTGACTCCAAGGCAACACCTCAAAATAGTGCCACTCCCTGGGCCAAATATATTCAAACCACTACACATAGGCAACACACACACTGGATAAAGCTGAAGAAGGCTGCACTGCTACTTTGTTGTTGTTCTTAGTTTTTATACTTTCTCAGGGTAATTAATCACATTATCTTCTAAGCATTTTTACATTACATAAGTTCATAGTAAGTTTAAGACAATAGTGCATGTTATAGATTGATAAGCCTTAAGGAGCTGTAACAGCTCCATCTCTCCATTAAGACTAATACCTGATTAAACATCCACTACCCATTACTAGCTCCATACGTTCATTGTAAGTTTAAAGCAATAATTCTTGTGTTGTAAGAAAGCAGAGTTTTGTCAAGAGACGAATCATCTGCTTGGGTCTTATTATTTTGAAGTTTTGTATAGATAGTCCATCATTTATTTTCTGTCCTTGCACCTACAATAGATTGCCTATTCCCAGTTTTATGACCTTTAGTTACCAAATAGTGGCCTCATTCCTAAGCAGAAAGAATGTTTTCCTTGGGCATAAATTTGTTCCAAGCCTGCTTTCTTTTCCTAGTGCAATTAACCCGTGACACATGAAGGTTACAGAGTTCTAATTGCAACTTTTATTCTACAGTAGGCTTTAGATCACTTTTCTCAATTTAGGAATTCTGTAAAATCACTATCAGGAATTGTAATATCATCAATTCATCTACGCAGCATTACTACATGAGAGTATATCTTCATATTGATTCTGCAGGAAATCTGCCCAATAGGGTGGCAGGAAAGGCATATCGGCAGTAGGGGAACAATCCTGGGATGAAGTCTCTGAGGACCCTGCATCTCAGAGTGCACACATGGCAGCTAAGCAAAACAGTGGGCCAACTCCAGGAAACTCATTTGCTTGCCATAGCTTTTTTTAGATGCCTTCTGACACCTGGTACTATGTGGGCAGGAGGTGATATGTATCCATATTCAAATCACTACAAGAACAAACTAAATTCACATACACACAAAAGAATGAGTAAATATAAAGTGCTTTTCTTAGCAAAAGAAGTGGGTCAAAAAAAATGTTTACAAGTTACGTGGCTTTATGTGACACATCAAAAAAAAATACAAAACTGAAGACACAAAAGACAGATTGGAGAGGCCAGTGGCTGGAGATAAGGAAGAGGCTGCACAGGGGTTGTCTAACTCTGTATTTATCTAGACTATTTGCATATAAAATAGTAAATTTCTCATATTTTCAGTATGTACATTTTAAAGATATCAGCCATCCAAGATATGAAGAAGATACAGAGAATAATGAAAGGTGAATAAGCAGAATTTAAATGCATGACACAGTTTTGTTGAGGGATAGAAATTTCCCACATTACTTTGAAAAACTGCATTTTGTGTTTATGCTACAAGTCAAAAGACAAAGAAAAGACTTGCTTTATTGTTGGTAGATTACTTCTCTAAGCACTGCCCTTTGCACATTCTGAAACTATTTCATACTGTACTAAGGCTGAACTAAAAATAAATATATTGTCAAATTGAAAATCTTTTTTCCCAGAGAACAACAACAACAAAAAGGTAAATAAGTAATCCAGTCTCATGGGAATAAATGTTGCTGCTGCATAAAGGTTGTATTATCATTTTGAATTCTTATTTACTTTAATAAATTGATATAAAATAAATATTCATGTATGACTGTACATGAGTTGCTAGACTTGCATCTTCTGGCTCAGGCTACTGAGGCTTAGGGGCACTGACACCTCAGTAGGAGAAAGCATGTCTCTAGGTTTTTACATTTTCTCCAGGAACATAAGTGACTTATGGGGAAATGGCTGACACTAACACTGGAGAATGAAAGACAAGATATATATTGAACCTTCAGAAACTTGGAGAAGTGCTCAAGGCAGAAGAGATGGGTCATGCTATAGGGAAATAGAGGCCAAGCTAGAAGGACAATGCTCAATGACAAAAGCTACAAAGTGTGCAAAACAAAGTAGTAATAGCTAATTGCCCAAAATAAAAGAAAACAAAAACAACCAACCACATTAGGGGCTGGAGAGACTACTCAGGCAGTTGTTGCACAAACATGAAGACCTAAGATTATGTTCCAAAACTCACGTAAAAGCAAACTATTGCAGCACACATATGTAACCCCAGTGATAGGGAGGTGAAAACAGGAAATCCATCTGGTTTTCAGACAGGCACTGTAGCCAAAACAGGGAGTCCAGGTTCAGTGAGAACGTTTCAAAAATTAAAATAAATACAGTTATCAAGAAGAACACTCATGTCAACTTCTGGCTTCCATATACATAAACACAGGTACACATATACACTGCAATATTTTACACAACAAACTACCATTAAAATGCAATAATAGTGGTTTCTTCATGAAAAATTTATCATTGAATGACAACATTAGTGAGAGAAACATTGAGAACAGGAGATTTATATAGAATCAAAATAATCATGGCAGGGCATTTAACTCATGCCTACACATTCTTTGAGAGTAGTGAACTTTGTTTCCCTCAGTTGTAATTGGATTTGGTGACTGCCTTCTGAGGACCAGTGCAAGAGTAAGTTAGTGTTGTTGGATACCTATTGGAGAGACTGTTCATTTACCAGGATGTGATGTTGACTTATTTTTCTGCTAGTGGAAAGAGCTAATTTTTTAAAGCATCAGCATAGCTATTGATTCACACATAACTGCCATTTGGCTTTCTTACAGGAAATATTTGTAGCTCTCTGTAACTTAATGGAAGAAGGGTGAAGAATCCCTTTACAATGGTGAACACTAGCATGGCCTGAGGTGAGGCAACAAGGTTGGCATCTCCAGTGATAAACAGGATGGGTGCAACATGATAAAAGGAAAGATAAACAAATACAATGAAACTGAAGCTGTTTGGAGGAAATGAAAGAATACTGGATGAGTGGAAGAAGCCACATGGAATACAGTCTAATTCTGGAAAAGAAAAAGATATCATGATTTAAAAAAATAAAAAGCCTATAATCTTCCTAACAAAACTGCACCAATGTTAATTTATTAGTTTTAGCATTATGTGTGATACTAACATCATAGGAAGCTCAGTAGAGAATTCTAAATTTTCTGTTTTATCTTCATAAGAATTCTGTAAGTCTGAGTAATTTCAAAATGCAAACCTTTTTTAAAATAATTGTATAGTAAAAATAATAGTAAAGTAAAAACATAATGGTACAGTAGTACCATAGTTTTCAGCACTACTTGGTGATCAAGTGGTTAAAGCTATTTAACAACAATACAAAAAGAGGCCACTGGTTACTTTTGGAAAACTGTTAATTCTGTGGAATCATGACATAGAATCAATCATGCTAAAATTTTTAAGTGAAGGTAACCATTTTCTAACTACAAAAGGAAGCAGATTGAGAAAATAAGGAGAGATGGAAGATCAAAATCAATGCCATTACTTAAATCATGTGCAGCTCCCTGGAATTCCAACTTTATTAACCAATGGTTTCTCTTTTCTTACTTAAAAGGAAAAAAATCAAGACTGTGTGGGCTCCATTTATAGTGTCTTATCATAATGACAAGTTATTCAAAACTGCTTTCTTCATTTGCTAATTGGCTGTCATCACTCAGCTATAATAAAACCTAAAATATGGAAAATAGTTATCTGAGGATCCAGATGCTAGAGATATTAATGCTAATGAATAATCCCATTGATGAACTGGAGTTCAATGTCAGGTTGAGGGTAAAAATGAGAAAATGCATCTGTACGAACAGACTTGTGGGTAGAATTATGTGGCTTGCATCTGATGGATGCCTGTGATTTACTTGGAAACTAAACATAATAAACTTTCTCTCAAATATATGTAATAATTGAGATTATTATTACAAATAAAATGAACCAACATGTTTAAAATAACTTTGAAATACTATGGAAATATAAGTTTGTTGTTATCTAGGAGAGAGTGGAGCAGAGAGAAAGGGAGAATATTAATTCTTTTAAATTTTTTTACATTCATTTGGTTTATGTGTTTTGAGTGTTTTGCCTACAGTAGATATGTATATGTACCATATGTGTGCCTGGTGCCCATGTAGGCTGGAAGAAGGCATTAGATATCTTGTAACTGGAATTACAGATTGTTATGAATCTACAGACCATGTGAATTCTACAGACTGAACATAAATCCTCTGCAAAAGGAAAAAGTGCTCCTAACTGCTTAGCCATTTCCCCAGCCCCAAGAGACTGTGAATTCTAGATGTAATCTGTAATTAGTAAGACATATGTCCATATTTTAAGGCTCTAAAATGTCCCTCATGGAGCTAAAGAAAACTGATTTTAAAAAAAAGAGCACATTGTAGTGTCATTCTTAAATGCAAGAAGTCACAGAAATATGAACAATGTCTACATGAATGGAAGCAAAATAAAAATTGGACTGAGAAATGTAGTTTATAAGTCACAGTTCTTACAGATCTTTAAGAAATTTTGTTAATGTATAATGTACAATTAACTGCAGATTTATTGATATAAATATTTGTAAATATAAAATTTACATTCAATAAGAGAATTCACCCATCTTTCAATCATTAAAATCAAGACAAGATCTTCGTCAATCTTCCCTATTTTCTCACATCTCTCTGGCACACATTTCTCTTCCAGATTTTTTTGTTTTTTGTTTTGTTTTGTTTTGTTTTGTTTTGTTTTGCTTATTATACCCAGTACGAGAAAACAATGACACACTATAACATAATTTTGACCCAAACCACGGGACTGTCATGTAATTATATCCTTCAGTGAACTTAAAGTTTTCTCTTTACTTTCTTTTAACATGAAAATACATCCATACCAATATTATAAAGTGATGTGTATGCATGTCAGATTCCACCCAAAATAAAACTGGTATGGTCTCCCTGTTCTAATATGAAGCAGAATTCAGAACTACTGAGGAGTCCTGGGGCTTGAGCAATATGTGTGCAGCCTCAGTAGTAATTCACTGTGTGAGCCTGGCAAGCTGAGATAAGTCCATCTGCCAGCAGATCCCTAGATGTCACTCATTCTGCCACCATATGAATGCTGTCAGGACCATGACATCATGACATTTCTTCTCCCTGTCTGAGCTTCGTTCAGCTTTTTATTCCTTTAAAAAAATTGCAAAGGTGCTTTCTCTTCATGAAAATTAAAAACTTTAATTTTAGATTCAATACAGATAGAGGAAAATATTATTTTATAGCCTTCCCATTGAAATTCATTCTCTGTCCCCATAAAAATAAAATAAATGAGCCTAATAATAATTCTTAAAACATTGATAAGATGCAAAACTTAATACATCTTTTGCTTAATACATTGTTTTGCCTTGTGAGATAAAATGTTTGACCTATATAATGCAATTGTATGTATTTAAGTCTTATGATTTAAATCTACGTGTTTGCTTCTGTATTTTGCAGAATATAATTATGGATTGCTCTCCATTAACCCTGTAAAATGATACCATTTGCTCTCAGTCTAAAAGACTGTATCAGTTCCCCTGAGCTCCTTCACCAAGGTATGTATCATCGTCGTCAGGAGAGTGGCTTTAATCTGCTAGGTGGCTAGGCTGCTCTGCTGTCACTCTTGAAGTCAAGCTCTGTACATAAATAGTCTCACATCTCTCCTGCTTTTATCTTCTAGACATTTTCATATGTATGACTTCCCGAACTTTTACATTCACAGCTTTCATCTACTTAGGACTTTCTATTATAAAGGCAGCTTAAGGCTAAGACATGAGCTTTGGCAGGACAATGTCAATATGTATATGTATATATATGATATATAAAATATACCTTTTAATAGATTCAAACTTAATTATATAAGGAACTGGGAGATCCACCCACCCATCTAAGAATTTTCCCTGTCTAAAGGAAATGCAGTGGCAAAAATGGAGCAGAGGCTGAAGGAAAGGTCATCCAGAGACAACCCCACCTTGCGATACATTCCATCCACAGACACCAAACTATTGCTGATGTCATCTTATGCTTGCAGACTGAAGCCTGGTATGGCTATCCTTTGAGAGGCTCTGCCAGCACCTTACTAAGACAGATGCAGACACTCACACCTAACCATAGGACTGAGCCCAGGGACTACAGTGGAAGAGTTAGGGGAAAGGCCGAAGGAGCTGAAGGGAATTGCAACCCCATAGGAAGAACAACAGTATCAATTAACCAGACTCCTCAGAGCTCCCAGGGACTAAACTACCAACCAAAAACTATATATTGGCTAGCCCTACATACATTGGCTCCTACATATGTAGCAGAGGACTGCCTCATCTGGCATCATCTGGAGGGGAGGCGCTTGGTCCTGTGGAGGCTTGATGCTCCAGAAAAGGGAAAGCTAGAGGGGTGAGGCAAGAGTGAGTAGGTAGGTGGGGGAGCACCCTCTTCGAGGCAAAGGGGAGGGAACTGGGATGGGGGGAGTTCATGGAGGGGAGACTGGGAAGGGGAATAACATTTGAATGTAAACAAACAAAATGATTAATAAATAAATCATATACAAATGTATATATGGAACGAATCCTATCGCCAAATACAAATGAACTGATAAAGAAACATGCAAATGACCTATCTGTACAGAACAGATAGTTTGTTCAAACTATCTGAACAGAAGTTTGTTCAAAGATGCCATAGCAAATAGCCAGCAGGTATGAATGATAGACATCTCTATCTATAAAAGAAATGTAGATCAAAATTACATAGGATAATGGAGTCAAAAAACATTAAATACTGTTGTGGATATGAAGTAAAGGGAATCTTTTTGGTGAGAATGTAAAGTGACATAGCAAATATGGAAAACAGTACTAAAGTTTCTAAACATGTTGAAAAAATAGAAATATTGTAAGATTCAGCCATCCTGTTGTAGACAATTTATCCCAAGGGGAAAAAATTATTGCCATTTGCACATGTATACATTCTGTTGTATTAGTACTTCCTTGCAAAAAAGAAATTAAAACAGCCTAGATGCCAGTCAAAAGGAAAGTGTGATATATAATAGGTTTTCCATCCTTTAAAAATTAATTTCTATTGTTGTAATATTTTAGATGAAATTTGAAGGCATTAGACTAAATGAAATAAGCTAGACAAACACAGATCAATGTTACATGATTTTCCTTATTTGTTATATGTAATGAAAGTCAAACTCATAAAGAAAAAAATGGTAGAACAAGAAAAAAAGCAGAGATATTGATCAAAGAGTACAAAGCATGACTTGAAGGAACATTAGAAACCTAAAATAACATAGTGACTATGGTTATTAGCCAGTATTCATTCCTTTAAATTTGCTGAGAGTAGCTCTCAAAGGCTTCACCAAATACCTGTGAGGTAGCTCAGTGGGGTATATATGCCTGTAAATACAGCACTCGAGAGGCTAAGGCAGAAGATCATGGGGTTGAGGTTAGCCTAGGATATAACATGCCTTCAAGGACAACCTAGGCTACATACTAAGACTCTGTCAGTTTCAAACAAATGATTCAGCTATACCACTCCTGGGAACATTCCCAAAGGACTGTATAATGTACTACAGAGATATTTGCCAACCATGTTCAGCCTCGCTTTACTCACAACAGCTATAAAATGAGAACTGCCTATATGTTCATCATATACTGATAAGTTAATAAAGAAAATGTAGTACATACACATAACGGAATATTATTCCTCATGTAAAGAAAGATTAAACTTTGGAGCTGGAAACAGTCATTCTGAGTGAGGTAACCCAGATTCAAGTAGAGAATGAAGTATGTTTTCTCTCATACTGCATACTGGCTTTGAATCTTTATGTATGTGTCCTTAATTGGAATACTCATGGGAATCAGGAAACTAGCAAGGTGCCATGGAGTAGGAAAGTTCATAGAACACAGTGGTAGGAAAGAAGAAAGAGGAATGATGGAACAGGAAGGATTAAATCAGGTGGGTATTGGGAGGTCAGGATAGAGGAGGGAACACAAAGGGGGATACATAACACAAAATGCCTCTGGAAAGTCCATATGGTAACTCCAACTGCAGAAGCTTCCTAACATTTATACATACACATTTAAAAGGAGTGTAAACAGAGTAACGCTGTAACAGAGACAATGCCTAAATCACAAGCTATCAAACAAGAAGCCCAGTGCCAAGAATAGGTTACCCCTTTCCAAGTTGTTAGTCAATGGGATCTCATGGATGCCCACCCCCTAACATTGCAGGCCAATTCCATTGCTTCTAGAAACCCTCCAGAACTTTATGGTAAAACCCCATTGCTGAAGAGAACACATACCTGAACCATAAAAGGTGAAGAAATCAAACTCATTCCAACCTGGAAGCCTCATCCCTGCTGGCTACCTTCCATAGTGCTATAAGATGCCATGCGCACCGCTGGGGAAGAAAGGTGACCAACAATAGTACTTAGCTGTGAACTCTGAGAAGTACAGTAATGACTGCCCTGACAAGATATACCCATTGATACAACAGTGACGTCACTGCTGTGGGAATAACCAACAACTGGATTTAAAGCACTTTCCACAAGAAGAAATTCATGCCTGGTAGTAATAACTGGACTAAAGTCCAATGGCTTGCTAGAGCATAGGTTCTATGGGAATACCTAGTACTAGTCTGCTAATGGGCATTGTATTAAACTGAATCTTAATGACTTTTTATTACAGCCAAAGATTAGTGCATCTCTCAAGCCTCATCAGAGATTATTTTGTAGTGGATATCAACTAATGCAGGAACCCACAGCTGGCCAGTATGCAAAGACTAAGTGACTAGGGAGTGCTCAGCTCAAAAGGATACACACATCACAAATACACACACACACACACACATGCACACACTCACAGACACACACTTGTACACACACATACACTCGCATACATACTACTCATGGATCATCACAGAAGATGGCACAGAAAGGTTGTAAAAACAAAAAGCAATGGGTTTCAGGAGCAAAATAGAATTTACTAGAGGACCATTACTTGATAGTATCTGTGACTGCATATACAAGACCATCACAAGCCAAAATGCCAATGTGAATAAGTCTGAGTTTATGAAGTTCTACCTACAGAAAAGGAATTATCGACAATTGATAACTCTTAGGAGAGAGGATCAGTTTTTTTCAGTGATGTGGCCTCTGAAAAATTACTCATGTTCCAATAGTGGTCCTTTACCCATCCACATATAGCCAACCATAAGTGGGGTAAAAAGCCATGAAATTTGGAGGGAGTAATGGTGAAGTTAACAAATAAGAATTTGAGGGGAGACATGAGGCAGTAAATTTGACCAAAGGAAACTAAATGCATACATAAAGTTCTTAAAGAATAAAATACTTTTGAATGTCATAGTCAAAGTTCTATTGCTGTGAAGAGACTCCTTGACTATGGCAACTCTTATGAAAAACAGAAACAAAACAAAACAACAAACACTGTGGCAAGACACATGGCAACATGCATGGCTAGATTCAAGCACACATGTTGCTATAGAACTAACTGAGAGTTCTACATCCACATCTGAAGGCAGCAGAAGGAGAGACACTGGACCTGGCCTGAGCATTGAAAATCCCAAAGCTCATCCTCGATCTTCCAACAAGCTCCACTTACTCCAGCAAGGCCACGCCTCTTTATCTCCATCCAGTGGTATCACTGCCTGGCAACCAAGCATTCAACCCATTGAACCTATGGGAGCCATTCTTATTCAAGCCACATAAATAACAACAATAACAAATTGGATGGGTGATGGATATGTTCATTGAATTATTAAACTCATATTTACATCCCAAATGCATACTATTTTTGTCAATCATATGTTAATGATGTTCAATTACACGACTTACTGGATTTTAAAACTTGGCTAAAATCATTAAAGTTTCTGAGCTTCAGTATTCTCTTCTGTAAAATGTAAAACCTTAGGCCATTGTGTTGTTAAGTGAAATAATAAATATAAAGGAATAGTCAGTACCTGACACATGAGAAACAGTCAGGAAATCCTAGCTCCACTAATGCCCTATGGCCAGAGTTATAATAGCTTTTTATGAAGAGGATGAAATGGGAAAGATCTAAATGTGAAGTAATGATATGTTCTTCTTTAAAGTAAAGACAGAGTTAGCCAAGTTTTAATTTTTCCAAGTAGACCATTTCCAGGAGAGCAAAGGAGATAGAAAATAGAAAACTTTGTATTGTCACATGTCTTAATTTTTTTTTCTTATAGGAGTTCAAGCATTTTCTCAGTCTGCAAATGGAAGAGAGTATGGGGATAAACTTCTGAATCACAGGGGACTTTTGAGCTCAGTGCTGAAAGACAAGAAGGTAGAATGCAGCAATATCCACCTGCGGCAAAGGATCATAATGAGTGGGCACAAGAAAATATCAAATAATTATAACTCTTCAGAATCTAGCTTCTTATTCATCTCTGGCAGCCATGTTATCTGAAAGTATAATTTCCACACCACCCGCAGTGCAGCAGCTGGGTATCTCCAGCTTTGAGGGTAGAACGCTCACAGCTCATACTGTACTGAGCCTGCCTCCTGGGGTGATAGTGAATTGAACTCTAGCATCCCTATGTCAAGAATAAAATGCCATGCAGTGAATTCTTTCATTTTCCACTTTAAGAAAGGAGGCTATGCTAGCTTTAAAATGTGGGGCCTCACATTTTAAGATAGAAAATACATAAGCAGGAGAGCATAGTTTGCTTCGCACCAAATAACAAGGTAAGTATTGAGGAAGCAGAAGTATTTTACTTGTTCAATGTTTGTACAAACAAAGGTGTTTGAATTCCAGTTCTCACAAACTTCTAAATTATCTAAGATTGGGAGTCAAATCTTGTTCAGGGGTGGTAAAGGTAGCCACCAATATATGAATCATACTAAACCACGTATCTAACCTCATAAGATATCTACTTCAACTATTCAAAACACATCCCTTAAAGTTTTTTCTGTAGGGCTGGAGAAATAGCTCAATGGGTAAGAAAGCTTCGTGTAAAACAAAGAGACCTGAGTTCAGATTTCTGTACTCATGTAATAAGGACAGCCTTATGTGCACTTCTGTTTGTGGTGCTGGATTGTGAGAAACTGAGAAAGGAGGCTCCCTGGACTTGCTAAATGCCAACCTAACTCAAGATTCAGGGAGAAACCCTGCCTCAAGGTAATAAGGCACAGATTGACAGAACAAGACAACCAATGTCATCCTCTAGACTGCATTCCAATTGTGTGCACACACAATTGCCTGTGCTCATAATCCACACACATTCATTATATACACCATGCACGCATATACATGAATTTGCCAGAAATTAAATTTCCTTCCAAATAAATTCCAGCCAGCAATGGCACATTCGATCATAAAGGCTGGCAGATGTGAAATTATTTTACTTTCTAAAACTAACACAGAGAATGATTTTATAATTGTGCACTCTTGAAATGTTAACATTATTTTTCCCCTATAATCTTGCAAGAATATGAGACTACCTGCACATCAATGAGAAAGTATATGTTGATTTAATCAACAAAATAAGTATTGATTTTTTTGCAATCTTATTTTATCAGATATTTTTACATCAGAGATCAGATATTTAGCATAAAATATCAATAGCAACAAGCATTCAAAATGAAAAGCAACCAAAATTTATTTTGGCTTTATTTTCTATTATACAATTTATATTTAAAAGGAGATGTATATACTTTCTAGGCATTTACAATATCAGGAAATGGTAATACACTTCTCCTTTCATATACGAATCAGCAATAGTCTAGAATCATCAGTTTCTCTCATTTTTGGAAGCTGTTTACAGTTTTGTCTCTATTTAAAAGATTTTTATTGCTACAGAATCTGATTTTGTTAAAAGCATTGGAACTTCTTACTTTACAACAAAACATTGTATGCAATGCAAAAGAAAATAAAATCACTTAAGACTTCTCACTGGAAATGGTAAATTAAAGAAAGAAATCAGAGAAAATTACATTATCTCCTATCTACTTATGTTTGCAAGAGCTTCAATAATTGCACAAAGCAAGCTGCTGAAGATATTGAAGCATCAAAGAGTGTTGGAAATCACCTTCACTAAAAGATGGCACAACAAGGCTGAGTGTGGTTGTTTTATGGAGTGATTATTCAATTCATGTGCTATTACTCATCTGTAACTTAAACACTACTCAGCTGCCATATGGTTCTTTAAATTGATCACACCTGCTAATGCTTATTTGTCAAAACTCAAAATGTAACGAGTTGAGAAATGTGATTACAGAACATTGAGGATGCAAGCAAATTGGAATTATAGTCCTAAGAGTCCAGAAACTCAATTTAGGGCCTTTTCCTATGTAAAATTATGTCCTGGTAGATATAATTTAAAGACACTAAATTCTTTTTATCCTAGCAGACTACATTTGGCAAAACTTTAAACATTGTTTCCATTTATCTTATGAAAAGTAGGGATTTTTGGCAACTCAAAAGAGCTTTCAATTGTACTCTTGCATTAAAATAGTGTTTCAGATAAACAAAAGACAGTGGCCATTGTCCTCTCTACATAGGAGCACATCGATTGGCCATGCAGTGCCAAAGGGTCAGCACTGAAATCATGTTCAAGCAACATGATATAGAATCAACAAGTGAGAATTAGGAATGTATATGTATGTACAAATATGTATATGCATGCAATAACAATTAATTATGAGACCATGAATATGAAGGAGAGAAGGAGGGAGTTTATGGGTCCATTAGGAAGGAAGAAATTGAAGGATATTATAATTAAATTACAATATCAAAAAGAAAAAACAGAAAAAAAATCTTAAAATACATGTAAAAGCTCACACCTAAAATCCCAGCCCTCAAAGTCTGACTTAATAGAATTGTAATTAGAATGAGGCCATCCTATGCTACAAATGGAACTCTAGCCCAGGCTGGGGTACATAATACTCTGTTAAAAAGATCTTAAGAAGTTTGGTGTTTCAGATCACAATATTAGCATAGAAAAGGTAGAATCCAGAAGAATTTGAGGCCAAGCTACAGTACATGAGGTTGCCTGAAAGGGGAAATTCTTATGTCTTCACTTTTACTTAACTATTTTTATGTAATTATTCCAGGTTAATCTGAGTAGAATTCATGTGAAGATAGGTAGGCTGAATTTGTACATAGAAGAAAATTTTTCATATTATACAGATTGAGCAGATTCATTTACATATTTAGTAATTTATATATATATATATATTCAAAAAATTAAAGAAAAGGAAGCTATGAATTTGAGCAAGAACAAGAGGATTAATAGGAAAGTTTGGAAGAAGAAATGGGAAAAAGCAATTATGTGATTAAAGTTCCAAAAAAGTATAAATTAGCTTTTATTTTTATTAGATATTTTCTTTATTTATATTTGAAATGTTATTCCCTTTCCTGGTTTCCTCTCCGAAAACCTCCTATGCCTTCCCCCCTCCATCTGCCCACCAACCCACCCATTCCTGCTTCCCGGCCCTGGCATTCCCATATACTGGGCCATAGAGCCTTCCAGAGCAAAGGGCCTCTCCTCCCATTGATGTCCCACAAGGCCATCCTCTGCTACATATGCACCTGGAGCCATGGGTCCCTCCATGTATACTCTTTGGTTGGTGGTTTAGTCCCTGGGAGCTCTGGGGGTACTGGTTGGTTTATATTGTTGTTCCTCCTATGGGGATGCAAACACCTTCAGCTCTTTGGGTCCTTTCTCTAGTTCTTCCATTATCCAATGGTTGGCTGAGAGCATCCACCTCTGTATATATCGGGCACTGGCAGAACCTCTCAGGAGGCAGCTATATCAGGCTCCTGACACCCAACACTTCCCAGCATCCACAATAGTGTCTGGGTTTGGTGACTGTATATGGGATGGATCCCCAGGTGGGAAAGTCTCTGGATGGCTTTTCATTCAATCTCTGTTCCACACATTGTGTCTGTAACTCCACCCATGGGTATTTTGTTCTCCCTTCTAAGAAGGACAGAAATACCTACACTTTGGTCTTCTTTATTCTTGAGTTTCATGTGGTTTGTGAATTATATCATGGATATTCTGAGCTTCTGGGATAATATCCACTTATCAAAGAGTGCATACCATGTGTGTTCTTTTGTGATTGGGTTACCTCACTCAGGATGATATTCTCCAGATCCATCCATTTCCCTAAGAATTTCATAAATTCATTGTTTTTAATAGCTGCATAGTACTCCATTGTGTAGATGTACCACAATTTCTGTATCTACTCCTCTGTTGAGGGACATCTGAGTTGTTTCCAGTTTCTGGCTATTATAAATAAGCCTGCTATGAACATGGTGGAGCATGTGTCTTTATTACATGTTGGAGCATCTTCTGGATATATGCCCAGGAGTGGTATAGCTGGGTCCTCTGGTAGTACTATGTGCAATTTCCAGAGGAACTGTCAAACTGCTTTCCAGAGTGGTTGTACCAGTTTGCAATCCCACCAGCAATGAAGGAGTGTTCCTCTTTGTATACAACCTCTCCAGCATCTGCTGTCACCTGAGTTTTTCATCCTAGTCATTCTGTTGACTGGTGTGAGGTGGAATCTCAGAGTTGTTTTGATTTGCATTTCCCTGATGACTAAGGATGTTGAACATCTCTTTAGGTGCTTCTCAGCCATTTGGTATTCCTAACCTGAGAATTCTTTGTTTAGCTCTGTACCCCATTTTTAATAGGGTTATTTGGTTCTCTGGAGTCTAACTTCTTGAGTTCTTTGTATATATTGGATATTAGCCTTTTATCAGATATAGGATTGGTAAACATCTTTTCCTAATCTGTTGGTTGGCACTGTGTCCTTTGCCTTACAGAAGCTTGGTAATTTTATGAGGTCACATTTGTCAATAATTGATCTTAGAGGATAAGGTAATGGTGTTCTCTTTAGGAAATTTTCCCCTGTGCCCAAACATGGTATGCACTCTCTGATAAGTAGATATTAGCCCAGATGATCGGAATACACAAAATACAATCCACAAACAAGAAACTCAAGAATAAGGAAGACCAAAGTATGGATACTTCATTCCTTCTTAAAAGGGGAAACAAAATACCCATGGAAGGAGTTGCAGAGACAAACTATGGAGCAGAGACTGAAGGAAGGACAATCCAGAGACTACTCCACCTGGGAATCCTTCCCATATTCAATCATCAAATTCAGATACTATTGTGGATGCCAGCAAGTGCTAGCTGACAGGACCCTGATATAGCTGTCTCCTAAGAGGTTCTGACAGTGCACTACTAATACAGAAGTAGATGCTCAAAGCCGTCCATTGGACTGAGCACAGGATGTTAGCATCCAGAACCTGCCTGCTGCAGATATGTGGGCGGGTCCACAGACCTGTCACCAGGGCAACAGCAACCATATTCCCAGAATCCATTGGGTTCAGCTCCCACCTTTACCTGGACTGCTACGTCACGACATATAT
>NW_022196894.1:81603984-81604258 GCF_008632895.1 Mastomys coucha
GGCCGCTGGGACCCCTGCTGCCAGGTGGAGCGGCTCCTGCCGCCGCACAGGGAGCGCTCCCAGTACCCCACGCAGGGAGTGCTCCCAGTACCACCACAGCAGCTGCCGCCGCTGCTGCGCTCCCAGTACCCTGCGCAGGGAGCGCTCCCACTTCTTGCTAGAGACACCAGACACCGTGGGAAACAACAAACCTACAGCCAAGCGCCGCTAGACTACGAACTCTTAACCACATGAGCCGTACCCTACTCAGACACCACTCAATTCAGTTCCATGT
>NW_022196894.1:81614831-81623029 GCF_008632895.1 Mastomys coucha
CCTTTACCTGGACTGCTACGTCACGACATACATATATATATGGGTACTTTCCTCCATCTTTCTCTCTCTTTTCCCTCTCTCCCCTCTCTCTCCCTTCACGTGTCACAGTCCTCACTCCCTCCCCCCCTCTCCTAATTAAACTTCCAAAAACACAGAGCTGCTTGTATCTGGTGTCTGTGGATGCGCCGCCACGAGCCAAAGCTATCACAGGGTCCCCAATGAAGGAGCTAGAGAAAGGGCCCAAGTAGCTGAAGGGTTTGCAGACCCTTAGGGTGAACAACAATATGAACTAACCAGTACCCTCAGAGCTCCCAGAGACTAAACCACCAACCAAAGAGTACACATGGTGGGACTAAAGCCTCCAGCAGCATATGTATAGCAGAGGATGGCCTAGTCGTTCATCAATGGGAGGAGAGGCTCTTGGTCCTGTGAAGGTTCTATGCCCCAGTGTAGGGGAATGCTAGGACCAAGATTCAGGAGAGGGTGGGTTGGTGAGCAGGGGGAGGGGAGAAGGAAGAAGGTTTTTTTTTCTTTTCTTTTCTTTTCTTTTTCTTTTTCTTTTTTTTTTTTTGGAGCATAAATCAGAAAAGAAGATATCATTTGACATGTAAATAAATAAAATATCTAATAAAAAAAACAGGAAAAGGATCTCAGCATGGATGATACTAATCAATATGCTACAGTGGACAGCACAAAAGCTCACTGGGTCTCAGTCATACAGAAAAAAATCATGCTAAATTGGTGTAAGAATATGGCCATGCATCTTGCCTAAAGCAATCGACAGATTCAATGCAATCCCCATCAAAATTCCAGCACAATTCTTCACAGATTAGAAAGAACAATTTGCAAATTCATCTGGAATAAGAAAAAAAACCTAGGATAGTGAAAACTATTTTCAACAATGAAATAATCTCTGGTGGAATCACCATCCCAGACCTTAAGCTGTACTACAGAGCAAATGTGATAAAAACTGCATGATATTGGTACAGTGACAGGCAGGTGGATCAATGGAATAGAATTGAAGACCCAGAAATGAACCCACACAACTATGGTCACTTGATCTTTGACAAAAGAGCTAAAACTATCCAGTGGAAATAAAGACAGCATTTTCAACAAATGGTGCTGGCTCAACTGGAAGTTAGCATGTAGAAGAATGCAAATCGATCCATTTCTATCTCCTTATACAAAGCTCAAGTCCAAGTGGATCAAGGACCTCCACATCAAAACAGATACACTAAAACTAATAGAAAAGAAAGTGGGGAAGAGCCTATAGCACATGGGCACAGGGGAAAATTTCCTGAACAGAACACCAACAGCTTATGCCCTAAGATCAAGAATTGACAAATTCTTAAATACATTAAATTCTTAAATTCATAAAATTGCAAAGCTTCTGTAAAGCAGAAGACACTGTCAATAGGACAAAATGGCAACCAACAAATTGGGAAAAGAACTTTACCAAGCCTATATCTGATAGAGGGTTAATATCCAATATATACAAAGAACTCAAGAAGTTAGACTCCAGAGAACCAGATAACGCTATTAAAACTGGGGTACAGAGCTAAACAAGGAATTCTCAAGTTAGGAATACCAAATGGCTGAGAAGCACCTAAAGAGATATTCAACATCCTTAATCATCAGGGAAATGCAAATCAAAACAACCCTGAGATTCCACCTCACACCAGTCAGCAGAATGACTAGGATAAAAAAAAAAAAAACTCAGGTGACATCAGATGCTGGAGAGGTTGTATACAAAGAGGAACACTCCTTTATTGCTGGTGGGATTGCAAACTGGTACAACCACTTTGGAAAGCAGTTTGGCAGTTCCTCTGGAAATTGCACATAGTACTACCAGAGGACCCAGCTATACCACTCCTGGGTATCCAGAAGATGCTCCAACATATAATAAGGACACATGCTCCACCATGTTCATAGCAGGCTTATTTATAACAGCCAGAAACTGGAAACAACCCAGATGTCTCTCAACAGAGGAATAGATACAGAAATTGTGGTACATCTACACAATGGAGTACTATGCAGCTATTAAAAACAATGAATTTATGAAATTCTTAGGGAAATGGATGGATCTGGAGAATATCATCCTGAGTGAGGTAACCCAATCACAAAAGAACACACATCGTATGCACTCTTTGATAGGTGGATATTAGCCTAGAAGATGGGAATACACAAAGTACAATCTACAAACTGGAAGAAACTCATTAAGAAGGAAGACCAAAGTGTGGATACTTAATTCCTTCTTAAAAGAGGGGACAAAATACCCATGGGTAGAGTTGCAGAGACAAGATATTGAGCAGAGACTGAAGGAAGGACAATCCAGAGACTGCTCTACCTGGGAATCCTTCCCATATTCAATCATCAAATCCAGACACTATTGTGGTTGCTGGCAAGTGCTGGCTGACAGGAGCCTGATATAGCTGTCTCCTGAGAGGATCTGACAGTACAGGACTAATAGAGATGTAGAGGCTCCCAGCCATCCATTGGACTGAGTACAGGGTCCCCAATAAAGGAGCTAGAGGAAGCACCCAAGGAGCTGAAGGGTTTACAGCCCCTTAGGACAAACAACAATATGAACTAATACCCTCAGAGCTCCCAGGGACTAAAACAACAAACAAAGGGTACACATGGTGGGACTGATGGCTCCAGCAGCATATGTAGCAGAAGAAGGCCTAGTCATTCATCAATGGGAGGAGAGGCCCATGGTCCTGTGAAGGTTCTATGCCCCAGTGTAGGGGAATGCCAGGGCTAGGAAGTGGGAGAGGTTGGGAGTAGGTGGAGGGCAGAAGGAACAGTTTTTTTTGTTTTTGTTTTTGTTTTTGTTTTTTATTTTATTTTATTGTTATTTTTTTCAGAGGGAAAACTGGGAAATGAGTTATCATATTACATGTAAATATAGAAAATATCTAATAAATAAAAGACTTAAGTTCCTTTAAGGAAAAAAATATGGCGATGTATTCTAATCTGTCCAGAATCAGTTCTTTACCTGCCTAAATATCAGCCCAATCTTGAAAAGTCATTTCACAAATCCATTATAATAAGCAATATGCAAGGAATGCAAAATACATCATGTATATAAAACACTAGGTTAACTGATGGTTGGTTCTGTTGTCATTATTGTTCATTTTGTAATAATCTGAAAGTACCATAACTTCATATGACAGCTAATTCTTTGCATGACGTCACAAGTGAGAAAATTATGTCCTCTTTTCTGCTCTTTTTACTACAATAAAATTTACTTTTCTCTAAAAAAAAAAAAATATTACAGGAAAGTACAACCAAACAAATGAGGGAATTGAACAAAACCATCCAGGACCTTAAAATAGAATTAGAAACAATTAAGAAATCACAAAGTGAGACAACTCTGGAGATAGGAAACCTAGGAAAGAGATCAGGAGCCATAGATGCAAGCATCACTAACAGAATACAAGAAATAGAAGAGAGAATCTCAGGCACAGAAGACACCTTAGAAAACATTGATACAACAGTCAAAGAAAAGACAAAAAGCAAAAGGATCCTAACTCAAAATGTCCAAGAAACTCAGGACACAATGAGAAGACCAAACCTAAGGATAATAGGTATAAAAGAGAGTGAAGATTTCCAACTTAAAGGGCCAGTAGATATCTTCAACAAAATTATAGAAGAAAACTTTCCTAATCTAAAGAAAGAGATGCCCATGAATATACAAGAAGATGACAGCACTCCAAATAGATTGGATCAGAAAAGAAATTCCTCCTGTCACACAATAATCAAAACACCAAATGCATAAAACAAAGAAAGAATATTAAAAGCCGTAAGGTAAAAAGGTCAAATAACATTTAAAGGTAGACCTATTAGAACTACATCAGACTTCTCACCAGAGACTATAAAAGCCAGAAGATCCTAGTCAGATGTCATACATATCCTAAGAGAACACAAATGCCAGCCAAGGCTACTATACCCAACAAAACTCTCAATAACCATAGATGGAGAAAACAAGATATTCCATGACAAAATCAAATTTATACAATATCTCTCCACAAATCTAGCCCTTCAAAGGATAATAAATGGAAAACTCTAACACAAGGAAGGAAATTACACCCTATACAAAGCAAGAAAATAATCTTCTTTTAACAAACCAAAAAGAAGATAGCCACAAAAAACATAAGTCAAAAATAACAGGAAGCAACAATCTCTTTTCTTTAATATCTCAATATCAATGGACTCAATTCCCCAATAAAAAGACATAGAATAACAGACTGGGTATGTAAACAGGACCCAAAATTTTGCTGCATATAGGGAACCCACCTGAGTGACAGTGACAGACACTACCTCAGAGTAAAAGGCTGGAAAAACAATTCGCCAAGCAAATGGTTCCAAGAAACAAGCTGGAGTAGCCATTCTAATTATCGAATAATATCGACTTTCAACCTAAAGTTATCAAAAAAAAAAAAAAAAAAAAAAAAAAAAAAAAAAAAAAAAAAGGATATGAAGGACACTTCATACTCATCAAAGAAAAAATATACCAAGAAGAATTCTTTATTCTGAACATCTATACTCCTAGTGGAAGGACACCCATATTCATAAAAGAAACTTTACTAAAGCTCAATGCACACATTGCACCTCACACAATAATAGTGGGAGACTTCAACACCCCACTCTCAGCAATGGACAGATCATGGAAACAAAAACAAGAGACAAAGTGAAACTAACAGAAGTTATAAACCAAATGGATTTGACAGATATCTATAGAATATTTTATCCTAAAACAAAAGAATATACCTTTTTCTCAGCACCTCATATTACCTTCTCCAAAATTGACCATGTAATCAGTCACAAAACAGTCCTCAACAGATTCAAGAAGATTGAAATAATCCCATACATTGTTCTCCCAGTGATACTCTCTTGGAGGAAACCAATTCTTCATTTGCAAGTGATTATCAATTGGAGATAGCTTCTGTGTTAGGGATGGAGGCATGTGCCCACTTCTCTCAGCTTTAAAATTCCATCTGATGCAGGCCCTGTGCATACTGCTCCAGTCTCTATCCATGCAACAATCCTGCTACTTTGGAGGACGTTGATTCCTTGGTGTTCTTCATCCCTGCTGGCTCTTATAATCTTTCTGCCTCTACTTCCATGGGGTTCTCAGAGCTCTTGTGAGGGAATTTGATGGGGACATTCTACTTAAGGAATATTCCAAGGTTTCTTACTCTTTGCATAATGTCTAACTGTGGGTCTTTGTCCACATTTATTGCTGGAAGAAATTTCTCTGATGGTGGCTGAGCAAGGCACTGATCTATATGCACATAGCAGAATATCATTAGGAGTCATTTTATATCAGCTTTTTTAGAACAGTAGCATTTTGTTTTACCTTAAGTCTCTGGGCTATCTAGAGTCAGGTTCTAGGTCAAATAGTGTCAGATATGGGTTCTATCTCATGGAGTAGACCTTAAGTCAAAGATTGCAATAGAGTTATTGCAAACAGGACACACCATTATAACTCTAACAGATTGTGGTTGGGTTGTTTATGGCCCTCCTTTAATAGAATTCAGAGTACCTTCCTATACCAAAAACACTAGTACATAGGAGTGAAGGCTTTATGTAGGTACCACCTTGATTTCCTCATGTTCATGGAGTTGTTTACATGCTATCATCAGAAATGTGCCCTTGCTGTCAATTTGTGGAGAGCTATCTATTAACAGGCTGGATTGTTTGAGGGTTCTAATGGAACCCCTTTGATGAAAAAAATCAATTTAATGTGACCCAACTGCCACGCCCACTCATCTACTCCAGTCATATCCAAAATATCGGGGGTAAAAGCCTGATTAGGATTAGAGGCATTAAGGATCCAAAAGGAGTTCTGTGCCTCCTGGATATTCAGACAGTCGCTGGCATCTCCTAACTCAGACGTGTTCCAGATTAGTCTTTCCAACCGTCAACATGGCCTCTTATTTAGGCATAAAGGTACCCCAAGAAATGATTCATAAATGGCTAAGATTGGGCATTGTTGCATTGTTTCTTGGCCAGCACAACGTTTCCAACCTATCCTAGTTTAATACCATGCTGTCCATAGCTTGGAATTTCTCTCAAGGAATCTGCCTTGCCAGAGCTAGCACCAGAGGTCAAGCACATTCCTTAGGGCAATAGATAGTTCACAATAGTTAGAAATGTTTTACATACTAGAGAGTAATGAAGGGCTTCCACTCAAGGACATTAGCTAGAAGTGTTAGGTCGGAACTTCCTGGTCCTTGCCTCTAGCAGAACCAGAGAATTGGCATAGAAATACCAAATTAACCCCAGCGAGGAGGAGGAGGACACCATTGCTCTTCTGCCTGCTTCACAACTGGATACATGATCTTGGTCAGTAAGATCACTGACCTTGATGTGGCAGTCACCTGCCTACTTGACTCTCGTCATCTGCCCTGCTTTCTGTATACCATATAAGCCTGCTTTTCACTTGGTGCAGAAGGACTAGGACTAGCTTGCAGGACTCACACTAGGACTCACACTAGAATTCGCACTAGGACTAGCACTATGGACTCACATTAAGACTCGCATGCAGAACTC
This sequence comes from Mastomys coucha, assembly GCF_008632895.1. NCBI lineage: Eukaryota > Metazoa > Chordata > Mammalia > Rodentia > Muridae > Mastomys > Mastomys coucha. The sequence continues at coordinate 81,621,390 of NW_022196894.1, forward strand.
GCACTAGAACTTAGATAGATTAGGACTCAGACTCATGCAATCCGCAGTCCCCTGGGCCCAGAGCACTTGGGCCCGGGGGATGCAGCACCAGTGCAGAGGAGATAGCTGCTGCTTTAGACCCAATATGTTTTAGATAGCCTCAGATGTACCTTAACTGCTGAGCTGCCAGATTTTTCATTCCTCTTTTGCAATGACTGTAAAAGTCTGATGCCATTTTTAAGAAATACATTTAGATCCTGTACTTCATGTGTCATCTCTTCCATCATTTCTTCTCCTACACCTTGTCGACCTGACTAGGACCCCGTTTCTCCCGCGGGTTGAGGGAGGTCCAGATCGGCTGGCCTGTGGCACCCAACACCAGTGTTGTCAGCCTCATTTGGTGGCATAAGTTGGCCAGTTGGAGCTGTGTCTCTCCCATTATTTGGCAAGTTTTGTGCAACATGGTAAGTATGGATCTATCTGGATGCTTCTACATGAAACCATTCAATTAGTCCAGCACTATTTATTGAAGATGCTGTCTTTTTTTTTTCCAGTATGTCTTTCTGTTTCTTTGTCTAGAATCAAGTGTCCATCTGTCCATCTGTCTGATGGTCTTCACTTTAAATATATGGATCAACGTGTCTAATTTTGTGCTAATACCATGCTGCTTTTTATCACTATAGCTTTTCATTATGACTTGAAATGAGGAATTATGATAACTCATTTACCATTTCATCATTCAGGATATTTCAGTGATCCTGGTTTTGTTGTGTATCCATAGGAAACTGAAAATTGTAATGTCAAGATCTGTGAGAAATTGTGTTGGAAACTGATTGGGATTGCACTAAACCTATGGAGTGCTTTTAGTAAGGTGACGATTTGCACTGTTTATTGTAACTGATCAATGAGTGTGGAAAACATTTATGTTTTCTGATAGCATCTTCAGTATCTTTAGCATTTTTTAAAAAAAAATCATAAAAGTCTTTCACTTCCTTGACCAGTTACCTCAACATATATTTTACTATATAGATGCTATGATAAAAGGTGTTTCCCTGACTTCTTTCTCATCTCTTTGTCATTTGAATATAGAAAGGTTACTGATTTTCTTGTGAGTTAATTTTGTATCCAGACATTTGTTGAAAATGTTAATCAGCTCTAGGGGTTTCCCCAGGAGGATTTTTTTTTGGGGGGGGGGGTACTTATGTATACTATTATATCATTTGAGAATAAAGATAATATGACTTCTTTCTTTCCAATTGTATCACCTGATCTCCTTCAGGTGTCTCATTGCTCTAACTACAACTTCACATGTTATACTGGATAGGCATAGAGAAAGTGGACCTTGTCTTATTCTTGCTTTTTGTGGAATCCTTTGAGTTTCTCTCCATTTAAGTTGATGTCTGCTATGAGCTTGCAGTAAGCCTCCCTTATTATGTCCCTTGTATCCTAAATCTTTCTAGAAATTTTATCATAAAAAGTGTTGGATTTCATCAAGGGCATTTGCATCTAATGAGTTTATCATTTGTCATTTAATTTGGCAATATGGTGAATTACATTTAGAAATTTACATATATTGAACCATCCTTGAATCTTTGTGTTGAAGCCTACCGGATCATGGTGGATGATTCTTTTTTCTTTTTCTTTTCTTTCTTCCTTTCTTT
>NW_022196894.1:81623039-81634487 GCF_008632895.1 Mastomys coucha
GGTAAGAAATTTATTGCTGGGTCATTCACACATGATTGAAACTCATGAATCTCCAATGCCCAATTTTCTTGGGAGAAAAACATTTGAAAAATTCCTTAAAATATTTAAGATGTAAAATGTGATTATTATTTTCTACCGTAATGGATATTGTGTGTGTGTGTGTGTGTGTATGTTTTATTAATCATTCCATTCATTTACATATCAAATGATATCCTACTTCCCAGTTACCCCTCCACTAACCCCCCGTCCCACATCAGCCCTGTATGAGGGTGCTCCCCTACCCACCCACACTCTCTTGCCCCACTGCTCCAGCATCCCCCTATGCTGGGGCATCAAACCTCCCCAAAAACAAGGGCCTCCCCTCTCATTGCTGTCAGGCAAGGCCATCCTCTGCTACATATGTATCTGGAGCCATGGATCTCTCTAGGTACACTCTGTGGTTGGTGGTCTAGAATCTTGGGAGAACTGGGTGGTCAGGCCAACCTATGTATTTTTTCCAAAGGGGTTGATTCTTTTTAATGTCATCTTGTATTCAGTTTGCAAGTACTTTATTAAGTATATTTCCACCTATGTTCATGAGGTAAACTAGTCTGTAATTATCTTTGTTTGTTGGGTCTTTACGTGGTTTGGGTGCCAGGGTGATTGTGGCCTCATAAAACAAATGGAGAGAAGTTCTTTCTGTTTCTATTCAACAAAATAATGTGATGAGTATTGGCATTAACTCTTCATTGAAAATCTGGTAGAATTCTATGCTAAAACTATTCAGCCTGGGTTTTTTTTTTCTTTTCTTTTTTAAATGGTTGGGAGACTTTTAGTGACTGTTTCTACTTCACTAGTGATTATAAGTCTGCTTAAATTGGTTATCTGATCTTTATTAAACTTTTGAAGGTGGTATGTATTAATAAAATTATCCATTCCTTTTAAATTTTCTAATTAGTGTGTTTCATAGATTCCTTATAAATTTTTGTTTCTAATTTTACTGATTTCATCCCTGACTTCTATTATTTCTTACCATCTACTCTTTTGGGGATATGATTTTTTTTCTTTTTCTTCTAGAGCTTTCTAGTGTATTGTTAAATTACTAATAATAGATCTCTCCATTTTCATTTATGTAGGCACTTAATGCTATGAACTTCTTAGAACCTCTTATGAATCTCTTAGCGCATCCCTCATTGTTTCCCATGAGTTTAGGCATGTTGCATATTCATTTTAATTCAATTCTAGAAAGTCTTTCATTTTTCCTTAATTTCTCTCTAGACCCCTTTTTTATTTAGTAGTGAGTTGTTCAGTATCTACGTATTCGTAAGCTTTCTTTTGTTTCTCTTGTTGCTGATATTCAGCTTTAATCCTTAGTGGTCAGATAGAATATAGGGTATTACTTCACTTTTCTCGTATCTCTGGAGATTTGCTTTGTTTCTAAATATGTGATCAATTTTAAAAATGTGCCATGAGGTACTAAGAAGAAGGTAAAATGTGCTTGGGTAAAATGTTCTACAAATATCTGTTAGGTCAATTTGGTTTATAATGTCAGATAGTTTGTTTAGGTTTTGTCTGATCATCTACCTGTCTGCTGAAGACAGGAGAAGGAAGAAGGAGAAGAAGGAGAAGTAGTAGGAGGAGGAGAAAGAGGAGTAGAAGTCCCCACTATCAGGTATGAGGGTCAGTATTGACATAAGCATAGTGTTTGTTGGTTTTTTTGTTTGTTTGTTTGTTTGTTTTTCTATGAACTTGTGTTCCCTCATTTTCAGTCAATGATGTTTAGAATTACTATATCCTCATAACAGATTTCTTCTTTCCTGGATATATGCTTTTCTTCCCTATCCCTTTATATTAGTTTTTGTTTGACGTCTATTTTAGCAAATACCAAAATGACTAAACCAGCTTACTTCTTAGATCTATTGCCTTGGAATGTCTTTTTATATCCTTTTAACCTGAAGTGGTATCTATATCATTGATGTTGCCCTGTGTTTCTTAGATAGAGATGAAAATGGATCCACTCTGTTACTCTGTGTCATCAATGAATAATGTTTGTTGATTCTTGCTATTTCTGATGCTGGTGGTGGTGGTGGTAGCAATGGTGTGTGTGTGTGCATTTCCTCTCTCTCTTTTTTCTTGTGTCAGCTGTATAGTCCTTGTATTTTCTTGCATGTCATTAATCTCTTTAGGTTAGAGTTTTTTCTTATCTCCTTCTTTAGGTCTGTATTTGTAGATAGATACTGATTAAATTTTGTTTTTATCGTGGAATATCTTATTTTCTCCACCTGTTGTGATTTAAAGCTTTCTGCATATAGTAGCTGAGCTGTCATTTGTGATTTTTTAGAGTCTGGAAAACATTTGCTCAGGCCTTTCTGGCTTTTAGAGCCTTCATTGAGAAGTCAGGTGTAATTCTACTACATCTGCCTTTATATGTTACCTGGCGTTTTTCTCTTGCAGCTTTTAATATTTTTCTTTGTTCTATATTTTTGTGGCTTGATTATTATGTCCTGATGGGAATTTCTTTTTCTAGTCTAGTCTATTTGGTATTCTGTATGTTTCCTATGTTCTGTTAGGCATCTCCTTCTTAAGGTTAGGAAAATGTTCTTCTATAATATTATTAAAAATACTTTCTGTGTTTTTGACATAGGTTTCTATCCCTTCGTCTATTTCTATTATTTGTATATTTAGTCTTTGCATAGTATCCCAGATTTCCTGCACATTTTCTGCCTGAGTTATTTTAGATTTTCCATTCCCTTTGACCAAAGTATCAATTATTTCCATCTTATGTTCAGTGCCAGAGATTCTTTCTTCTATCTCTGCTATTCTGTTGATGAAGCTTGCCCCTAAAGTTCCTGTTCACATTTCTAAATTTTTCATTTTCTGATTTCCTTCAGTTTGGGATTTTTTTTTTATTGATTCTATTTGTACTTTCAGATCTGGAACTGTTTTATTCACTTCTTCCACTGCTTGTTTTTGTCTCCATAGATTCCTTTAAGAGATGTATTCATTTCCTCTTTAATGACCTCTCCCATATTCATAAAGGCTATTTTAAAGTCTTAGATCTTATGTTTCATCTGTTGTGGTATTGTTGCTGTATTCTAGTAAAGACAGATGATTTTGAAAGTGTTTTGACACTGATGTCTAGGCATCTGGCTTTGGGAAGATTGTAATTCTAGGTGCTAATGTCTTATGGTTGGGTGGGTATTTTGTTCTCTGTTTCCTGTTTCCTTCTCTGGTTCTTATGGTGGCCATTTTTTGCTTGGAATTCTTCTAGAATATTAATAAGTGTGGCCACTGAGGACTCCAGGTAAAATATGTTTCTAGGTATATGAACTGACACTTAGGAATGGAGAGGGGGTAGACTAGCAGCAGCATGAGTAACAGGGTGCAGAGTAGGGAGAAAAGCATCCATTCCTTTTTCCCCTAGGAATGAGAATAGAGAATAAGAAGAGGCCACACCAGATAGTCTGTTACAGAGCTGGGGATGACACTAGGGAACTGGATGTGAAAGAAAAGAGATGGAGAGTGACGATCTGAAGCTCATGTATCAGATTCTCTGGCAGGCTTGGCTGGCGGGTTCCCAGGGAATGCATGCTGGAATTACAAGATAGAATACCATGATTAGTGATAGAAGTAACTTCGGAGGAAAAGGCCTATGTGAAGTGTGGGAGATGGGATCAGAGAGGAAGAAGGGACAACAGCAGGTGATCTACAGAATTATATTTGGAAAAGTTGAGGAATAGGCAAAGACCTGCAATTGCTCTATCTATCTGTTCCCCTAGCTGGCCTGGCCTGAGGGATCCCAGGCAATACATGTTGGGATTGAGATCTTGGATAACTGGATGTGGGGAGGAAGTTTGTTGGAGATCTGCGTGATCCACTGAAGATGGGGATAGAGGAAGGAAGGCTGTACCAGGTGACAGCAGATAGTCTAACACAGAACTAAAGGTAAGACTGGGGACTGGATTTGGAAGAGTAGAGGGAGAGGTGAAGATCTGCAGTTAGTCTACCTGCTTCTTTTTATTTTATTTTATTTTATTTTACTTATTCTCTTTTCATCCTGTTCACTGCCCCCACCCTTCCAGTCATCCCTTCCCACAATCCTTCCTCCCATTCCCCCAACCCCTTCTCCACTGAATGGCCATGGGCTCCCTGAGTATCCTCCCACCTAGGTACTTAAAGTCTCTGTGAGGGTAGGCATTTCCTCTCACTTCGAGGCCTGAAAAGGCACCCAGCAAAAAGAACATAGCCCACATACAGGCAACATCTTTTAGTATAGCCCCAGCTCCAGTTAATCATGACCCATATGAAGTCCAAGCTGCACATCTGTTACATAAGTGCAGGAAGGCCTAGGTCCAGCCTATGTATGTTCTTTGACAACATATGTTTCTTCCATTCTTGTAGCTGAAATCTGAAATCATGGTGTTACCATCATAAATTCCTGGTGACAACTCTCTTCCTGATTTGCAAACAGCCACTCTACCACTGTCCCATCACACAATGCAAAAAGTGGCAGGTCTATTTCCCCTTCCTCTTTTAAAGGGACCAATACCCATCACTGTGCACCACACTCATCTACCTCTGACTGCCTATCCAATGCCCCACTCTACAAAACCATCACCATCAGTACTTAGGGCTTCAACATAGCAATCCTGATAAACCACAGACATTAAGTCTATTAAAAAAAAAAAAAAGCTATTTCTAAGGTTAATACTGGCAGACATCTTGAGAATAAAGGAATTCCAGGAGCTAAAAAGAGAGAGTTCTGTGAGTAAAGTAATTGTCTGTAAGCATGAAAACATAGTTCATTCCCTAAAAAGAACAAGTAAAACAAAAACAAAACAAAGAAAAAAATACATTTTAAAATGGTGCATGCTTGTAATCCCAATGCTGTCGAGGTGGAGACAGATGAAGCCTCACTGTCTAGACAGCTTAGGCTAGTGGTTGAATTCATGGACAAAAAATAATAATGTGGATAGTATTGAAAGAAAATACACACATACAATCATAAGTATGTTCACCAGAGTATACAGAGTATACTTGAGTCATCCAAAAAAAAAAAAAAAAAAGACATCAGCACATTTTAAGGAAGGACATTGGTAAGACCGAGTAGAAAACAGTGAAATTGGTTAAGGAAGAAAAAAAAGTTTGTAACTAATGCCCAAAGAGATAATGAGCCTAGCATCTTAGGTTAAAAGATTAAAATGCCAAAATTTAAAAGATTTAATAGGCCGGGCGGTGGTGGCCCACGCCTTTAATCCCAGCACTTGGGAGGCAGAGGCAGGCGGATTTCTGAATTCTAGGCCAGCCTGGTCTATAGAGTGAGTTCCAGGGTTATACAGAGAAACCCTATCTCAGAAAAAAAAAAAAAAGATTTAATAGAATTCTTGACTGTGTAGATGAGTAGGGTATTTGAAATTAGAGTGTCTACATGGTGGGGATACATGACCTTTAGCACAAATAGGGAAATGTGAGATATGTATTAGTGTTGTTATATTAGAATAATAGGAGTATTCAGAATAATAGGATTTGTGTAACTAGTTGCCTTATATCATGATAAACTCAGAGTCATCTTGAAATTCTTATCAAACAGATCAAAACAGGACTGTAATTTATGAAGATAGAGAAAACTGGCATCAGTTGTCACAACTTATATTTGCTTACATTCAAATGACTTACATTAACTATTAATATATTCTCATAAAAACAAAGCAATGCCTTTTTCTTGTTCCTAGTATAACTCAGATAATGAGAAGTGAGAAATCCTGAGCCATGTATTGGTCTTCGCTCTCTGTTTTCCCTGAATGCAGACTTTTCTTTTTAATAAAGTCTCAGAATGATGGTGAAATGGAGCCCATGACTTTCCTTTTCATAAAAGATGCATGGACTAGAGATCTGTGCCAACAAAGTATTGATCAGTTCCTCGGCACCAATGCACATTTCTGTCTGAATTATTGCCAGCTCAACGCTTAGCCAAAAATTTATAACATATCTTTTTGTAGCTTTCCAAATTTGTCTTCAGCTGCTATGGAGCGTTGCTCCTTCCAGCCAGTCCACAGTATGTTCATCTTTCCAAGATATTACAAACCAGCACTCTGGGCAGTACCTCAGTGTCAGTATTTAGTTGTCTAAAATATTTCATAAATGATATAGATGTATACATGTGTTTTTCCAATGATTTTTTTTTCACAATGACTAGGCTTCATCCTAAGCTAAAAAATTCTGCCACCCACAAGGGGATCCATTGATGGCATATGAGTTCTGTGCATATAACTCAGAGATTCCTTGTTCATCTCTTATATATTCCCAGGCCCATTTCTCACCATCAACACATCCAATCAGAACCAGATTGGTAAATGATGCCAGCTGTGACACCTTTAACTGTTCCCTAATCATGTTGTGCCATGCCAGGGTTTGTCTTTTGGCAATCATTGTTTCTTATAACATTCCAGTCCACCACATTCCTATCTGCTTGGCTCTGGCTACTGGAGTCTTGTTCAAGATCTACTTCCTCTGCAGAATCCTAACATTAGTTCAACCCAAAAATTATGATCTTAGCTCTTGCTCTTCATATCATTTTCATCTTGCTTTATACATCATTTTTCTTTGCTTAAGCATTACCACTTCATTATTCTCTGACCTCTGACCTTCTACCTGTATGTCAAAACTGTCTGGAAAAAAATAGCAAGTTGTTATATACATGTGCAGATTCAGAGAGGTAAAGACGCTGTCTTATGTAATCAAAGCTAAGGCTGCTCATCGTTATGGAAGGCGGAGATAGCGGAAACAGATATTTGCCAAATAATTTGGAGCAAAGATCAGACATCCTCATTACTTCGCATATTTATGTCTCTTATATATTTATGGGGAAAGCTCAAGTAGACTATTATAAAAGATTCAGAATCCCTAACCTTAAGATTCCTCCTCTGAATACACATGTCGGGATATAGTACTTGCTCTTGCTAGTGCTGCTCTTTGAACTGGGGGTCCAAAATTCAGTACAAGTGCTAGAACTGTCTACTGACATTGATCTGGGCAGAGTCCTTCCGTGTCGCCCAGAAGTTGTCAGCATCCATTAAACTCGAGTTAGCTGCTTTGTTAACTTTGATAGTTCTTGATTCACACTAATTGCTTCTATTCTTTTCTACTACATTAGTGAATGCAGGCCAAGCTAAGCTGAGGCAACAAGATTATAATTCAGTGTCTTTTCAACTACTGTTTAAGCAAGAGAGAGATGGATATCTAGATTCTATCTTCCTCATTCTTCCTCTATTTGCTAGAAGGTCGTCTTTTCTCAAGCATGGCTTTGGCACCTTATTGAAGAACAGGTTGGCTCTAGCTACATAGCATTATTTGTACTCCCTCTACATTCCGCTGGACTTCTTGTTGGTTAGGAGGCAAGACGATCCTGTTTCTTTGTCTGTTTGCCTGGGGTTTTTTTTTGTTTCTTTGCTTGCTTGCTTGTTTCCTTCCCTGCTTGCTTGCTTGTTTGTTTGCTTGCTTGCTTGTTTTAACCATGGCTCAGCATTTCTCTTTCTGTCCATACTGCCTTGGATTTTCAAAGAACTTTGTGCTTTTATATAAATTTTAACATTATTTTCCTAGATTTTTGGAGGGGAAACCAGGAGAGGAAATATCATTTGAAATGTAAATAAAAAAAAATATCTAATTAAAAAAAAAAGATTAGAATTTTGGATCCTGGCCCATAACTCCAGCAGAAGTCTCCTGCTTTGTCAGAGGCCACACTGGCACCCAGAAGCCCAACTAAGACCCTTCCCACTGCCCACCAACACTCCTTACAGCCTGCCCAGATGACCCCAGCAGCACTCTCCTATCCTTGGCATCATATCCCAGTCCACATACACCACAGAAACCACCTGATCTATGGATGGCCACACTGGTACCAGGAACCTCAGAAGCCACACCAGTTCTCAGAACCACTGACCCGCAGAGGCAACGCAGGCACTCAAAACCCCAGAAATCACATATGCCACCAAAACCACAATACAGACACCCTAATGGAGCTGAGGACTCAGCCATCATTAGAATAACAGGCCACTCAGGCCAGAAGACCAAAGAGGAAACAGAAATCAAGGGAAAAAACACACAACCAGCAAAGATAAACTCAGACCTGGCCCTATAATCACCCCAAACCCAAAGGCCTAGAAACCAGGGTAAAAACACAATTAACAACAGCCAAGGCAATATGATACTACCAGAGCCCAGCTATCCTACTACAGGAAGCCTTGGATATTCCAACACAGCTGAAACACAAGATAATGACCTTAAAACAAATTTTATGAAGATGATAGAGGTCTTTAAAGATGAAATGAATAAATCCCTTAAAGAAATCCAGGCAAACACAAAGAATGGAAGGAAATTAATAACTCCGTTTTTTTTGAAAGCCTATAAAAAAAATGAGTGAAGGAAATGAATAAAATCATTCAAGACCTAAAAATGGAATTAGGAGCAATAAAGAGAGCACTTTCCTATAGATGGGAAATCTATGTTAGTGAACAAGAACTACACATATGAACATCACCAACAGTACACAAGAGATACCAGAGAGAATCTCAGGTGTAGAAGATACCATAGAAGAGATTGATACAAAGGTCAAAGAAAATACTAATTCTAAAAAGTTCCTCTACTCCTCTTGGATGTGTTTGCTTCTTTTTGTTCTAGATCGCTCAGGTGTGCTGTTAAGTTGTTAGTATGAGATCTCTCTAATTTCTTCATGAAGGCACTTAGTGCTATGAACTCTTACAACTCCTTCCCTTGTGACCCATAAGTCTGGACAAGCTATGCACACATTCTCACTGAATTCAAAAAGGACTTTAATTTCTTTATTTCTGCCTTGACCCGGTACTCACTGAGTAGAGTTCCCATGAGTGTGTAGGCTTTCTGTTGTTTTTGTTGTTGCTGAAATCCAGCTTTAATCTGTTATGGTCTGATAGGATACTAATTCCTTCCTTGTTTGGTTTGGTTTTGGTTTCGGGGAGATTTAGGGGTGTTGAGGGGGAGAAAATGAGCATGAAGTTGGGTGGTAGGATCTGGTAGGAGTTGGTACAGTGGAAAATAGGATCAAAATATATTGTATGGGAAAAAATAAAATTAAAAGCATTAAAACCATCCTTCAAAAAAAATCCAAACTTGAAAAAATTATTTTGTTTTATTCACTTATTTTATTTTTAGTATGCACTTTCTGGCTTTATTGAGTTACAAATTATGAATAAAATAACATTTTGATGGTATAAGATATGTGTATATATGGTATGAATTGATAGCACTATTAAGACATTTAACATATACAACACCTCATATTGTAGCTGGGGGGTGTGCAGTGATAGCATATCAGAAGTACTCTCAGCAAATATCAAACACAAGATACTGTATTATTAATTAACCTTATCATATATCATTATACTAAACATTAAAATCTCCAGAACACACTCTCCTTGCATAACTGAAAGTTTGCATTCCTTGTCCAACATTTCATTCTTTTCCCCAATTAAGTCACCTCTAAGGAACTCAAGACACACCAGTCACCACTTTCTGATTCTATGAGGCAAACTTTCTTATCTTCTTCTGATACTTGAGTCTTGCAATATTTGTCTTCTATTTCTAAATTATTTTAATTAGTATGACAACTTCTGGGTTTGTCATGTAATCATGTATGTTTGAAGGTGGCAAAATTTATTTCTTTTTAAGGACACAGGAGAGAGACAGACACAGAGCTGAAAGCAGAGATCGATGGGATTTACCCTGGCTTTCCTACACTTGTTCTCAATCCGTCTACCCATAGACACTAAAGTTTTCCCTACATGTCAGCCTCTGTGATGAATGCCACACTGATCAGGAAAGTGCAAGTATCTCTTCAGATTAATTTGTAGAAGAGGCAGTTTAGATCAGTATTTTTCCAAATTAACATCAAAATCAACTAACATGAAGTTCAAGATGGAGCAAAAGTTATCCTCTTCAGAAACAAAAGAATATTTTAAAAGTCACTAAGAAGATGAATACCATACTAAGCATTTTTTAACATAAAAGAAAATTAAAAAAAAATATTGGGAGTAGCTCTGTTATTTCAGATGACAGATTCATCTGAATCTGTCAATTCATCAAATTTATTTTAAATAAATATGTACAGGATTTGTTTTTAATAATCATGAAATACATAGTGTTAAGTATGTTTCTGTTGCTGTGATAAAATACTATGATCAAGGCAACCTACAGAAGAAAGAATTTATTCACACATACAGGTCAGGAGATAGGGAGGCTTGGCATCAGCTAGGAGCTGGAAGTTGAGAGATCTCATCTCCAACTGTAAACACAGCAGAAAGCAAACTAGAAATGGCGCAGTTCTATAAACTGTCAAAACCAGCCCCAGTCACAAACTTACACCTGCAAAGTTCCACCATCTCTACTGACCCCAAAACTGCTGCCAATAAAGGTCCAAGGGTTTAAGTACCTGAGCCAACAGGGAACGTTACTCATTCTAAGCATCCCAGACAGTGTAGCAATTTTCAGAGACTAAGTTTTATCTGCTGTTTCTGGATGCAACTGAAAATGTAAATAACTCCCTCTTGAAGTATCACAAGCCAATCTTCTTAGACCTTGACAGCAAATAAAGCTGTAATTTACTTCTGGTTAAAATACTGAAAACCGAGGCTATGCTAAAACATTTACTATAATCCTATGATACCTGTCTGTTTGTAACTACAAATAATATCTTATTTTCTAGTAGTTAAAAAGCTTTATCTTCTCACTTCTTAGCTCTTTACATTAGAAATGTATCCACAGAACCTAATTAGGTCATTATCCCGTCTGTGATCCTAGCATCTGCAGCTCAACGGAAAGTCTGCAGAAGTGTCATTCAACAATGCAAACACTCTCTAGTGTGTACACAGTGATAAACACCCATTAACTAATCAGCACATCAGAGAGAATATACAGGGGGAAAGGGGAAACAACAATCAAGAAAAGCAATTTTAAAATGAGAGAGAATGATTAGGCAGAAAATTGACTTTTAATACTCTCGGGGAGAAAATGCATTTTGGCTTGTTTTTCCATGCACATATTTGAAATCTTTATCATTGAGTTTTCCTACACCTTTGATCTAAGAAATTATTTTCTTAATTGTGCAAATGATTCTCTCTGAGGTATTATACTGATGTATTATTTCCTAAATGAACTTTGTCATTGAATGGGTGTACAATTAACAGAATGTAGAACAAGAGCAACATTACTTATGTGACCTTGGAAGGTCTGGTTAAGATTTTCCTCTTCTCACCTGCCAGACAGCAGTAATGATTCCTGGGAGTTCAGAGGGCTATAGAATTGCCAAAAGAAACATGTTAACTTGAAAAATATATGCAGTTACTATGAAGAATGCAAGTCAAACACTTCCCCCAAAGTATTAACAAGTTGTTATCTTGTTCCTGGTTTTGCTTTCTTTATTGGTGACTTTGAATC
>NW_022196894.1:81634497-81638761 GCF_008632895.1 Mastomys coucha
AAAAAAAAAAAAAAAGAAAGAAAGAAAGAAAGAAAGAAAGAAAGAAAGAAAGAAGTCCCCATTTTTGTCAACTCTACTATTAAATATATTTCTTATTTTGATCTAACTGTAAAGATGCCATTTGCTCTAGATTTATTTTTCCATATCTTAATCTGTTGTATACATAAACAGGATCCAACTACATGTGTTTGTTGTAAACACAGATTGTAAAATTTAAGCATTAAAAATATGTTCAACTGAATGAAGAATGCTTAAAAATTCTAAATTTAACACTATATATACATTAACATGGCTGACTAGAGTCAATAAATACTATCATTAGAGACAACTCATACTAGACAAGATAATTGAATGGAACCTGATTTTGTTGCTAAATTATTCACATACATGAGAAGTAAAGAACAAGTAAAGCTAAATCCTGATAACCATCTGACTAAAACTATTTGGGCTTGCTAATGACGTTTAGCCAATGGCAAAGTCAACTTTCTCCTTTTTAAGGCAAGAGCTGGTTTTACAACTTGAGAGTGTAGGCCCATAAACTTGGGCTTCTAAGCTACTTTAGAAACTGGAAGCAGAGGTTCTAACTACCCCATGATTACACTTCAAAGCAGGTCCCTGGCTAAGGCAACTTCAGGCAGTCAAGCTGGAAAGGCTTTTATGTAGATTTGTACCTCAAAGGAAGACAATTGCAGGTTTCCAAAAACAATTGCTCCAAGAGAAGGTAAGCTGGGAACCTAGAGTCATGGAAAAATACAGTTAGTTGAAGGGGAATATTGAAGCTATCTCTTCTCTATCAGGGTAAATTTTTAAACAAGAATTATCTTCTTTCTTCCAATAGTAAACAATTTAGATGGCAGGCAAGAAAGGCAGCAAAACCTACAAAGCAGAAGTCAATACAAAAACCACAACTGTAATCTTTAAGGTAATAAGAAATAGCTTGCTCTGGGGCCATTTTGAGTGACCAAAGTCAGGGAACAAAGATTTGCATCACCATAAACTCCACGTACCAACATGGAAGGAAGCAGCTCCGTGGAGTTTTTATAGCTTTACAGAACATGAAAATCATAAATCAAAGCAAATTTAAAATCAATGGGTGGGTCATAAGAAAGGGGAGGGGATTCCTCTATAAGCCCAATATGATGATGGCATTCTTAGTCTGCTAGTAGTTTGCCAAATTAATAGATTCTGAGGCTAGGCAGATTCAATGACAGACTTCAAATTGGCAGTTAAGGAGACTAGGCCTAAAAAGAGGGCAAGAAGAGGCAAGCCCAGTCAAGTCAATTAATAATAGAAAAAAATCCAGGCTCTAGCGTTCATGCCCAGGTAATGGAATGCCCCAGTCACCTTGTCTGAAGGAAGGACAATGGGTCAGCAGCAGTTCCCAGACTTCCTCAGCTACTTCCTCAGTAACAGTTTTCAGATCTCCCAGCAAGTTTCCAGTCTCCAGTGGAATGTCCATAGAGATGAACCCAGCAGATTAACACAGAGGTCACATACCCTGGAATTCTCTAATGTGCTTTAAATCAGGCCTGCAAGCTCACTAGGGTGTCTCTCTCTCTATCTTGGAAATAGGAGACCCCAGCATGCTGGACTTCTGCAGAATAAAACTCTTTGCATTTACATACTATTTGAGTCCAGGATATCATTCTTAGGCAATTCATGGACCCTTACAATTCATAATATAAGTAGGAAATCAGAGCTTAGAGATAAAACTATAATGGGGAAAAGAAATGTGTCACTGGGAGTGCAAAGAAACAAATTCAAAGTACTTTAATAGATATAGGTAGATACATATATAATAAAATTTTAGTGGCATTTGTGTGAGCAGGAAATGTAAGAAATAAATTATCAAAACCAGCCAAGACAGGGATCGTTGTGCAAGGACTGAGGATGGTGAGGTGTAAGAGTGCAAGCATATGGAAGGAGATGTCTGGAGATGCTTCATTTCTTGACCTGCATCATGGTTATAAAAGAGTACACCTCATGACTTATTGAAACAGTACATTTTTGTGATATCATGCACTTATTCAACATTTGATCATTAAGCTAGATTAACTTCCCAAAAAGAAGATCAGTAGCTATCAAGCTGAACACTATCAAGCAGGTTTCTCTTCTTGGAGCCTTTAAGACATATTGCAAATCATTGGGACAGTGATTCTTCTTGCAACATTTAACAATCCAATTTGGACAAGGACCTCTTTTTTTCCCAAAACTCCCTTCAACAGTTCTCAAGACACTAATATTTCCTGATGCACAGCTCAAGAAATGTTCTTCTAATGTATACATCAGTGTGGAAAACTGGTAACTTTGGTCATATATATATATATATATATATATATCCCAAATGTCAATTATTTAATACCAATTTAAATCAGTGAGCACTTGGCAGAGGCTATATTAAATATTTTATGCTTAACAATAGGAAATTATATAAAAGTTCATAATATTCCACTTTTTATTGATCAGTCACTATCTTCAGTTAAAAATAAACTTTTAGTGAGTGGTGTTTTGCAATATCTTTTTCTTTCTTGATTACTAAACTATAATGCTTCATTTCTTTAAGAACAAAGAACCTATGACTTTATAGGGAAACACAAAATTAATACCAATATAATTAAAAGCTCACAATTTTATAGTTGTACTATATAGCTTTGTTATAAGCTGCAAAAATAGTAGTTATAAAAAGCTCGTGATAGGTTATTTCTCTGCTGGTAAAATGAGCCAATTTAAGCCAGATTAGAATATATTAAAGACAGGTTTATTGGGGAGCTGCTCTAGAGAGAGTTTACAGGCCTCAAGGGCTGGGACCAGAGCAGTTGCCATGGGGAAAGAGGGGTGGGAAGAGAAAGAGAAAGGGCATGCACACAGAGAGAGAAGAGAAGGAGGGACCAAAATGTCTGGATTATATAGGGAAGAGACTCTGGGGGAAGGGCAGCCCAGCCCCTGGGCTGGAAAATTCAGGGTTGGGGACAGGGTGTGTGGGGTAAAGAGGCCAGGTCTGCTTTGGTATGTAAAATATACACCTCAATCCCTGGCCCTAAACCAAACATCCCAGTGTTCTCTTGATTATAAATGAATAAGGGACACTGTAATCATCTATGACTACTTTCTTCTGACATTGGGGATGATGTTTTTGGATTGTGGGCAAAAAGCTGGAATGTTGGCCAAGTCCAGGAAAAGCTGGTTGTGTCTTTGCTGACCATCTGTGGCTAGGAAAGTGCAGGCCCAGTATAAGCACCTGGGAGGGCAAACAGTAGCACCCGTGGGTAGTTGTTTGGGAGATTTTTCTGGATGCAGATTCTAAGGGAACACCTGGATGTTAGGGGCAGAAGATAAAGTTAAAGGGTTTAGGGAGAAAAGCCTTTTCTTAGATTGTACACGTGAAATTCTTGGACCATGGTCTTGGGAGTTGGAGGAGGACTGGAGGGTCCCAGGATCAGGGAAAGGGAAATAGATCCCACTCTAAGAAGTAGGCTGGGAAGGGGATGCACAAATGCCCAAGGGCAAAAGAAAGCAGGGGCTTTAAGGTAAGTGAAGAATAAAATCCTTAGTTGGCCAAAGCCCATGAGTGGAAAGATGGCTATAAAAAGCAGGAAAGATATGAGGAGAGTGGGAGGCTCATCTTCAGGGGCCACTGAAGGTTTAGATGGAGCAGTTTGATGTCATTTTCCTTTGAACTCAAATAGCCATTCTGCAGACCTAATAAGCTATTCATTTTTATCCAGCACATGGTTTCAAGAACAGCTTTAAAATTATCTCACTTCTCACTCCACTTGCAAATTGAAAGAAGCATGAATGAGCACATGTTTCTTAAGAAGCCTAAAAAGAAGATGGAAAACTGAACAGAAAGGGTAATGAATGTGAAGTATTAAATCTGTGGACGTGGGAAGGACCTTTGCATTTGTACTTAGAATCATGTGTTAATATTAATTTAATTATTTCAGCATTTTGCTCAAACTGCCAGCATTATCTATTTAATGGATTTAATTTTATTTCTGGCCAAATTGGGTCCTTTTAATTAGAAAGCATGTGGGGTATCACTTTCATTATAGCATAAAAAGCCTTTAATCTCAGCACCAGACTAATAACATGGTGTTGTTATTGGTGCAACATTCAAATCTATCTCCGAACAAATCATGCAGCTGAGATTCGCCACAGCACTAGGAAATCTGAGGTAAGCACCTGAAGTTATCAGAAATTGTAGGATGCCGTCCCGCAGCTTCCTACTAGCGTGGGTTTCCACGAACCGGGAATGTGGGAGACC
>NW_022196894.1:81645375-81683357 GCF_008632895.1 Mastomys coucha
GACTAGCTGTCAACTTGTAGTTTCGGTTTGAGAATCTCCGAGAGCACAGCAGGGCTTCCCACAAGAAATGATTTCAATTTGCTCTCTTTAGCATACTCATTTAAAGAGTTGAATTTGTTAAGAAATGGTGCAAGGAAGGCAAATGTCATAGTTGTGCTCTCCATAGGCATCACGTAGTTTCTTTGAATTAAAGAAAAATCTTAGCCATATTGTAACTTCAGGGGAAAAAAAAATGGAACTGGAGAAAATTGGTGCCCAATTTCACTTCTGTTTCTAATTAGGCATTACTTCTCGCTAGCAGTAAAGAACAATAGCAGTCATTTCTGAGGAGGGCAGTTGGCTGTGTTTTAGTTGGGACATTTACGTTTTAGAGCTATAGCTAACAAACAAAATAATAGCAATCTAACACACATAAATAATGTATCTAATTTTTCAAAATAATTCCCTGACTTTATGTACTAATGGTCTAAGAACCTTATACCATTTATACATTTTCAATAAACTATATCCAAAAGTGAATTGATATATTTGGAAATCCAACGTCATCTTTGCTACGATTAATATCGTAAGTATGGAAATTCCTTATATCAGAGTGAGTAACCATGGAGTGTGCATCAGTACATCTATGTCACACATGCTTTCCTCAAGGTTCAGAGAATATCTTGCAAGAAGGGGCAGAAAGGTTGTTAAGAGCCAAAGACAAGTGCCACTGTTATCAAACAGTGTCTTCCGGGCATGGCGGGACCTTTGCTCACAGCAGCTGTAGCACAAGATCAAACTGGTCAACATGCCAGCATGGAGTGGGAAGAGCACAGAGAAGTCAGAGAAGAGCAGAAGGGTTGTAGTGAGACATAGATATGATCAAAATACCTTGTCTATGAATAGAAGTACAGAGGAGTAAATTATTCATTTTCCATAACAATATCAAATCAGAATAAGCATGTTTATTAAATAATAGCTTCTACCATTACCAAAACTGTAAAACATGAATTCCCTAAAATTCAGAAGTCCACTATTTTCAAGATCTATATCAAGAAACAAGGTGGGGAATCCAGGCTCAGTTCTTAAGGCTTGGAAGGCCATAGTTGTGTAAATACAGTAGTGGCACCAAGCATTTTCATATCTGAAGTATGCATGAGGCAACATGAGAGTGGAAACAAAGATGATTTGCGCTCCACCGTCTCTGTTAACTCTACAGCTACAGTATATCCTACTATATTTCACTTAATGTTTTAATAAAGCACTTGCCTGTTGTTTACTTATTCCAAAATGGAATAAGTTGAAAATGGGAAAGCAAACATTAAAGCAAGTAGACATATAGGAGTAAATGCATAAGAACCTGGAGCTTTCCATCTCCGGAAGACCTAAAGTTTTCCCCTTTTTTGTGCTTTAAACATTGCATCAGTAAGATGCTTAAATAGGAGCACAAAGCAAGGTTAAAGCCAGAGTGGGAGAAATGATAGTTATGTGACCACTCACTGACTCCTTGGCCATGGTCAGCTGCATCTGTCCAGAAGTCCTTCTGCAGACTCAGCTCGCAGGGCTTCTTTTCCTGCCTGACCTACATTTACAGGTGGAAAAGTTGTCACTGTCATCAAGAATACACCAAACTATAGGGAAGTGGTTTCATGGCTACACTGTTTAAGAAGAAAATTGCTATACAGGTCCTGCACCCCCTTTTTTACTGAATCTTTAATATTTATAATCTTTTAAAAATACTTTGCATAGAGCAATTTTATTTGATAAAATCAGGAAGTCACAAAATAGTTAAGTTGAAACTATTTAAAAGTACAAAGGCAAAACACTGCTTTCAAAGAACTGTTTCCACTTCACAAGAGTGAGTACTCCATACATTTTTTGGTTATATTTCCTGTTTTCCTAATTTATTCAGTAGAATATATATATATAGATAGATATATGAATTCATATCTATCTTGTATATAATATATATTATATAGTGAAGAATATACATATGTGGTGTCTGCATATATTCTATATCGATATAGATATGGATTGAGATATAGACAGAGATAGATGATCAATATATATGTATAATAGAGACAGAGAAAGATATAATTAATACAGAAGACAGATGGAGGTGTAGATAGTGAGGTGTTATTTTAACAAAAGGAGTCTCTAATTCTTATTTTCAAAAATATTTTAAGCCAGGTATAATGGATGCATGCCTTTAATCTCAGCACTCAGGAGGAAGAGGTAGGAGGACTTCTATGAATTTGAGGCCAGCCTTATCTACACAGAGAATTCCAGGCCAGTCCTGTCTGCATAGTGAGACCCTATCTCGATAGATAGATAGATAGATAGATAGATAGATAGATAGATAGATAGATAGATAGATAGATAGATACACACACGTATATGTACACACATATTTACACATATATACATACATATACACACATATATAATATTAACATAATATATAATACATGACATATTAATTTGTTTATTAAAAACTTAAAACCACTTATCAATTACAAAATTTGGTAGTTTTAATCATAACATCCATTTAAAAACATATGCACATATTTTATTTAAAAAAATATTGATATCTTGATCATGTAAGACTTCCTATCTAATATGATTTGAATGTCACAGGTCCCCCATTGGCTTATGTATTTAAACACAGTCACCAGATGACAGTGCTGTTTGGACAGTTATTGTACCTTTGAGTCAGATGCCTAGGTGACAGAGGCTACTTGGGACCACCCTTCAAGAAATAAAACCAAGCCCTGCTTCCAGCCCATTCTCTGGTTGGCCACTATTATATCACCTGCTACAATATTCACCCATGAACAACAAGGACTGGACCATGCCCATCACCATGTTTTCCCTGTCATGATGGTCAGAAATCCCATTAATCCTTCCATCTAAAAAAGTCCTTCCTATCTTAAAATATTTCTGCTAAATATCTGTTACAATGGCAAGGGGGGAAAATTAACATGTATGAGAAAAACATGGACTAACTCATATCTTGTTTTTCATTCTTTGAGAAAGAGTTCTCCATTTACCAGGCTATTTCATAGAACTCATTTGTCTTTTTAATGTAACATTATTTCTTTCCATATTTTACATATGATTACTGTACTGATAAAAAGGCTAATATTTAATGTTTTTCATAAAAAGAGAATCCTTACTAACCCCACTAGTTCTAATAAATTTAATGAGTATATTTTAAATTGACACTTAAAATTGTGCATATCTTTGATGTACTAGAGTCTCTTCTTTTCTAAGGATATGTGTATGTCAATTAAAACTGCTTTTTTTCTAGTATTTAACTTTGTTTTTGTTTAAACTTTATAAATCTGGTAGTTTAACTAACCCACTAATAAATCAATATAAATGGAAGATGCCCTGTATGTCTTCCACTGCATTGTGCATGCCTACAATATTGCTGACACCTTCATTTCATTTTCCAGTTCAGTTCACACTCAGTCTACCATGTGATTACTGCAGGTAATTCCTTACATTCCCTAACACTTAACCTTCCTAATCCTTGACCCATATTGCAATTGGAAAAAAGAAACAATAAAAAAAATGAATTCATTGTTATGAATATCTACTGTGCTGCATTTAGGGAGGGCTGAGTAGTACTATATCTATTTGCTTTCTTTTCATTCTTTCTAAACCTCCTCTGGACAAATTTCCATCCCAAGTGCTACATTGAAAGCTGCTGTCATTAAGTGCACCGGAATCTCCCTGGCTTAAAATTAGATGGCAGAGCCTCATTTCTCTTCTTTCTTAAGCAGCAGTACACTCCACAGATGAATGCGTTTTCATTTGCTGTGCACTGTTTCCATTTAGCCTCAGACAGATCAGTCTCCACACTTTCCAACCCCTGCCTCACTTCCCTTTCTCCTTTGGGGGCCTGTCTTCCTCCCCAATTTATCTAAAGTTTGGGACTACATTACAGAGTTCACACTTCCCTTTTCTCCCCAGACTAATGGGCTGTGTGTGTGTGTGTGTGTGTGTGTGTGTGTGTATGTGTGTGTACACGAATAAACAGTTTATAGATGTATATGGATGATATAAATTAAAAAGATGCAGTTACAAATACAGATCATTTCTATTATACTTTACTGATACTCTTTAGCTTCCTAATTGCTCTCCTTGCTTCTATTCTTTCCTTTTTGCCATATCCAGTGATATCTAACACACACACACACACACACACACACACACACACAAATAAATTCACTGTATGTCGATGGAAAGATCTCCCATGCTCATGGATTGGCAGAATTAATACAGTAAAAATGGCCATCTTGCCAAAAGCAATCTACAGATTCAATGCAATCCCCATCAAAATTCCAACTCAGATTTTCATAGAGTTAGAAAGAGCAATTTTCAAATTCCTTTGGAATAACAAAAAAACCAGGATAGTGAAACTATTCTCAACAATAACAAAACTACTGGGGAATCGGTATCAAGCTCTACTATGGAGCAATAGTCATAAAAACTATTGACTATAGGGTATTGTTAAAGTAACAGGAGGGTAGGTCAATGAAATAGAATTAAAGACTCAGAAATAAACCCACACACCTGCAGTCACTTGATCTTTGACAAAGGAGCTAAAATCATCCAGTGGAAAAAAGGAAGCATTTTCAACAAATGGTGTTGGCTCAACTGGTGGTCAACAAGTAGAAGAATGCAAATCAATCCATTCTTATCTCCTTGTACAAAGCTCAAGTCCAAGTGGATCAAGGACCTCCACATAAACCAAATACATTGAAACCAATAGAAGAGAAAGTGGGGAAGAGCCACAAATGAGCACAGGGGAAAATTTCCTGAAGAGAGCACCAATAATTATGCTCTAAGATCAAAAATTGACAAATGGGACCTCATAAAATTGCAAAGCTTCTGTAAGGCAAAGGGCACTGCCAATAGGATAAAACAACAACAGATTGGAAAAAGATCTTTACCAATCCTATGTCTGATGTAGGGCTAATATGCAATATATACGAAGAACTCAAGAAGTTAGACTACAAAGAACCAAATAACCCTATTAAAATGGGTTAAACAAAGAATTCTCAACTGAGGAATATTGAATGGCAGAGAAGCACCTAGAGAAATGTTCAACATTCTTAGTCTTCAGGGAAATGCAAATCAAAACAACCCTGAGATTCAACCTCACATCAGTCAGAATGGCTAAGATCAAAAACTCAGGTGACAGCTGATGTTGGCGAAGATATGGAGAAAGAGGAACACTCCTCATTGTTGGTGGGATTGCATGCTGGTCCAACCACTCTGGAAATCATTCTAGCGGTTCTTCAGAAAATTGGACATAGTGTTACCTGAGAATGCAGCTATACAACTCCTGGACATGTACCCAGAAGATGCTCCATCCAACATGTAATAAGGACACATGCTCCACTATGTTCAAAGCAGCCTTATGTATAATAGCCAGAAACTGGAAAGAACCCAGATGCCTCTCAAGAGAGGAATGGATACAGAAAATGTGTTATATTTACACAATGGAATACTACTCAGCTATTAAAAACAATGAATTTATGAAATTCTTACGCAAATGGATGGAATTAGAAAATATCATCCTGAGTGAGGTAACCAAATCACAAAAGACTACACATGGTATGTACTCACTGATAAGTGGATATTAGCCCAGAAGCTCAGACTGACTACCCAAGATACAGTTCACAGATCACATAAAGCTTAAGTAGAAGGAAGACTAAAGTATGAACAAAAGAGGAAACAAAATACCCACTGGAGGAGATAGAGAGACAAAGTGTGGAGCAGAGACTGAAGGAAAGGCCATCCAGAGACTGCCCCACCTGGGGGTCCATCCCATATACAGTTACCAAACCCAGACACTATTGTGGATGCTAAGAAGTGCTTGCTGACAGGAGCCTGATATAGCTGTCTCCTGAGAGGCTCTGCCAGAGCCTGACAAATACAGAGGTGCTCTCAGCTAGCCATTGGACTGAGCATGAGTTCCCAATGGAGGAGTTAGAGAAAGGACTGAAGGTCAAACCAACCAGAACCCCCAGAGCTCCCAAAGACTAAACCACCAACCAAAGAGTACACATGGGGCAACCCATGACTCCAGTCTCATATGTAGCAGAGGATGACCTTGTGGGACATCAATGGGAAGAGATGCCTTTTGTCCCATGAAGGCTGGATGCCCCAGTATAGGAGAATGCCAAGTCAGGGAAGTGGGAGTGGGTGGGTGGGTGGGTAGAGGAAACACCATCATAGAAGCTGGGGAAGGGGGAGGGGATAGAGGGGAAACCAGGAAAGGGGATAACATTTGAAATGTAAATAAAGAAAACACTTAACCAAAAATTACAAAGAAAAATCACCTTATGTCCTATCTGTGGTTCTTCTTTACTCAAAAGTGAAATCCAGTGCCTTGCCATGTGTTAAAATGACTCTGTGATCTCACTTTTCTTCCACCCATTTCTTATCCACTCTAGTCCACCTGCATTGGCTCTCTTCTTGTTTCTAGATAAATGAGGGTCAGTTCTGATTCTGGGATTCATCACTCCATCTCTCCCATCTGGAAGTACCTCTCTTACCATAATGGCCCCTTTACTTACTTCATTGAGGTCTACGCTGAATGCCTTATCCTTACAAACATCTCAACTAAAATATTCCCCACACCCTCATGGATGTGTAAGCTCACTGAATGTTCATCCAATAATTTCACTGGGTATCTATGAAATGTCTAAAAATCAGCTCTAGTCACTGAGATTTTAAAGAATCAAATATGAATTTGATCTTAATTCAATGTATATAGTCTACATCTGAGGGCTTAATCTAAGTGGTGTATGAGGACTGAGCCCAGAGACTAAACACAGCTCTAGCCTCAAAGATTTCATTGCCGTGTAGAGTTTTATATTAAGCAAAAGAGTATGTAGAATGGATATTTAATCTTTGTCTGTTATCTGGTACACACTTAATATGATAGAAGGTTGGGTTTTCTGTAATCTGACTTTATTGCCCTATTTATCGGTGTTTGTTATTTTCTTTCTAACTTGCTTCATTAAGTCACTATTGAATACAAAAGTAGTAAACACTGTTTCTAAAGGCATCCCAGGAAAATTGCTTCTTAGAATTCTAGATTCATTTCAGTGAAATGAATTAGTTAAATATTAATCTAAAGCTATTCATATTAATCATATTACATATCATTTTAAAAATCTACCTCTTTAAATTGGTGGTATAAACCATTTCTTTCACTAAGCGGTATCCTTTCCAGATCACTGGATCTGATTTGGAATTTAAAAACATAAAACAAACAAACAAACAAACAAAACACGGATGGCACTGTGAATTGGTCCAGATGTTGCCCTAGACAATATCAGTCAGTGAACAAACCACATTTTATGCTTTTCATCTTTAGGAGGCAGTCAAACTACATGGCTCAGCTCTTAAAGTTAGAATATATAAAAAGCCCTTGAAGTTGAGTCTGGATCAGTACATTCTGCTCAAGTGTCCTTGGGATTTGGGAATTAGTTTTCATCATGGAAACTCTACTTTCCTTTTGCAAGTATACAAAACGCTATATTTAAAGGAAGCTAACCAGAGCACAGTGGATACTGACAAGAGCACTTTGAATACAATCCCCATCATTAGCCTTTGTGCTGTATGCCTCTAAATGAAGCATAGCATGACATAATAGGCAGATCAGCCACAATTAAGTCTCTGAATTAAAGGCAAGAAATGAGACGTTTTGACAGCTCGGAACATTGTGTTTCATGGGCTCAGTGCACAGAGAGGTAACACAGGTGTTTCTGTAATTGCAATACAAAGGGAAGATTTGGAGCTCTGTGGCCTTTTGGAGTCTCTTGTGTGATGAGATGTGAAGATCAGGTGTTGGTATTGTATCTCTGTCATTAAGGAAAGCACAACTGAAAACACTTCAGAGTTTGCACTGACCTGAACTAAATCAAGGATACATTTGGGGCTTCTTTCTCACAGAGGCATAATCTTTGTGTGTATATATATACACACACACACATACATACATATATATATATATATATATATATATATATATATATCTCCATCTTTCCATGAACATCAAAAAATATATTTAATATCTCTTCTAAACAAAAGACCCAAAATATTTTAAAATACCTGTTTTTCCATTTTCTCATATTTGGCCTTCTCATATTAATATGTATCCAAATTCTGACATTTTCTTAGCTAGCCTATGGAAATGATGTTCAATCATGGTGGTCTATGAGAAGAAATGAGCTTACTTTTGTTCCTTTCAGTACAAGGAGGGAAAAGATTCAGTGGAAGGGGAGAAGGAAATATGGCCTTCTGCAGGAGATTGTGATCGTTACACTTATAACCCACACACCATTTAATGTTCTGTGGTAGTCAGCAGTTGCTGTTCAGGGATCTCTGGGAATATACCAGATTCCAAGAGCAGGGTTCTGAAAAGTACTGAGAAAACAGCAGATGAAAGTTAAATCTATTGGGAGAATGCAATGACACTCAAAATGTGCAGATGTGCATAATACTGTCATCTCCCTGAGAGCATCCATGGGTGGATGGAACAGAGAACTACATCTGAGCAGAGAGAAGCAGTGAAGGAGCTTCATAGC
This sequence comes from Mastomys coucha, assembly GCF_008632895.1. Classification (NCBI taxonomy): domain Eukaryota; kingdom Metazoa; phylum Chordata; class Mammalia; order Rodentia; family Muridae; genus Mastomys; species Mastomys coucha. The sequence continues at coordinate 81,653,967 of NW_022196894.1, forward strand.
TGCTTCTACTCTTCCACCCCCAGCTGCTGAAGGAAACACGCAGTCAGGATTTACAAAGCTTTCTTCTGCCCAACAAAGTAGCAGACACCCAGAGGACTAACTCCATGCACAAGTCCCTTGGCTTATATTATCCATATCGGTAGATCCAAGTGTTAAAATATCATTTTTAATCCATAGAGGAGAGTAATAGTTTCAACTACATTCAACAATGTTTTAAAATCATTAGCAATGTATTCATTGATTATTCATGAAAATCTTCAAGACATGTCCCAGGTACTCATGAACTAGACCAGTTGTCTTTTGTCGTTTATATCTCTTGAATAGCGACATATCATAGTGAAAACAGCACATTGTTGAGGCAGAGACAGACTGCACAGCACTATCTGGAGTCTTAAATCACCTGCCTCAACTCCTTGTGCGAATTATCCTTCAGCACTTGAGCCCCATGATTCACATGTCCTTCATTCATATCAATCCAAGTCATGCATCAATCCAAGGTCTTCCATCTGATGGGCAAATTGAATGTTCCCAATGGAACCCATGCTGGGCAGCTGGTCTTAGTTTTGCAAGACTCTTTCAAAAAATGCAAAGCTTATGTTAATCTCTGCTGTATAATAAGCCTATACCATTAGCTAATTGTGGGTATGGTGGTAGACAGCTTCTATTTCTGTAAATTCAGAAATGTTTTCTGCCTTCAGAGTGAACCTGTTTCATAGAACATGAAGTGTGTCACAACATTACAGAAAAACATAAAGCACAGTAACATTTTACAACTATTATTTATACATTCAAAAAGAGACTATCTGACTCTGTAAGGGTCACCTATGTGACAGCATATACTTAGCATACTTAGGGCAACAATATACTACAAGCAAAAATTGTAGTATGCATCACTTTGATTTCTACAGATACTACCATTGTTCTGCCCAACTTATCTACCCTGCATCACCTATGCTTCTGATCAATGGAATCATTATCTTCTCCAACAAGGATTCTGATGATGACCTAAACAGTAATGAAATGAAATGTAAGGAAAATGATCCACCCCAGATAGTTGACAAACAATGCTGAACAACCCAATTCAAAGTTTTAATCATTTTTATTGATGTCCAGACCAAAAGCAAGTTCAGTCTCTTAGTGCCCAAGATCAAAAGCTATGTTTTTTATAGACAAAAACCATAATTATGTTAGTGCTTAAGGGAATGGAGAAGAAGGTGTTATGTTAATGAGTAACTTAGAGTTGCCTAGTAACATCTGTTTGGAAGGCCCATCAGTATGTGCCAGATACAACATAATATGTTTGGACCATGGTCAAGGTTGGGGCAGTCCCAGAAATATCACCAAGGTAATTGTGGCTGTGGGTGGAAGGTTGTAAAGTGATCTGGCAGATATAAAATAACATTGGGATGGGACAGGATGGCTTTACTTTTACAAGAGGCATCCTGCCACAAATCACACTGAAGACTAAATTAGTAATGTTATCATATATTTAGTTATTGAATATTCCTAATTCTGAAGCATCATTTTAAAATACTTTTTATAATAGAATTATTTTACTGCCAGATTTTCCCTTGCAGAATAATTGTGATCCACCAAAGTAGAGAATAAAGAAGACAGTGAAAGAAGGAGCACCCAGCACAAGAAGTGTTGAAATCCTTCTTTAAAACCTAATGTTTCCTCAGTCCTAAATGGGATATTCCCACCAACACACCCTTCTCATAGCTCAGGGAACCCCATGGAAGAGGAAGCAGAAAGAGTGTAAGAGATCAGAGAGGATGGAGGACACCAGGAGAACAAGGTCCTCTAAGTCAACTGAGCAAAACTCATATGAATCCATAGACACTAAAACAGTACAGGGCCTACATATGTCTACACCAAATCCCCAGCATATATTTAGTGTTTTGATGGGATTCTTGAGTCTGTGAACAAATGGGTCCCTGATTCTTGTGCCTTGTCTTGGCACAAGACACTCTCTTCTCCTTCTGTTGGTTTGTACCGTCCAAATTTGATTGGATAGTTTTTGTTTTATCTTAGCATATTTTACATTTTTATATTTTGAGTGAATAAGTGAGTGAATGAAAACTTAGCTATTACTGTAAAGGTTAGCAATTGACCTCATTTATACCTGCAGAAAAAAGAAAAATTATTTTTTCCAATGTAGTGACACTGGCCCTCTAAATCAACTGAGTTTTGCTTATATATCAAGCACTCCAGGGCAGCCCTCATGTTCAGGAGTAGTTGACCAACATATAATTATTTTTGTGTGCTTGTATTTGGTTACAGTTTGGCTGGGGTGTTTTGTTTTGTTTTCTGTTTGGGTGTGGTTTAATTTTGTTTTCTTGGAGTTTTTGAGAAGGCTGCTATATAGTGTTTTGGTTTTTTTTTAAGAGCTTAAAGTTGGATGGGTGGGATGATCTGGAAAGACTTGGGAGAGGAATGAAAATGATCAAAATATATTTAAATTTAAATTGTGTTTCAAATAATTAAAAATACAATTAAAAAAAAAAACCTTGTGCCTTATCCATTGGCATGGAGTTCAACCAACAGAATAGTCAAAAATACTACGAAGTTGTTCTGTTCCTCCACTACCCAGGTATCACCAGTAGCACTTGAAAGCAAGAGCCAGCATCGCCCTGTGACTGCTAAGAAGGACAACAGTTTGCCTTTTAGGTCATGCACACAGCACTAGATGGGTCACTCTGTGCTACTCCTCAGGTGTCCAGGAGTGGAAAGTCACCACTGACACCTCTTCATTTTGTCGCCTTCATGGAGGAAGGCTTCCAGACAAAGTGACAGAAGCCTTCTCATCCCTTACTAATTCCTTTTCCAACAGTAATATTTTAATTGCTGAAACAAAGAGGAAAAATGACCCTCCTATAGTCCATTTTGTTCTGACGGCACGTTCACATATAGAATAGTTTTTAACTCCATATCCTTAATTTTCAAGGTTTCTGGTCCTACCCAGAGCAACAGTGAAGACAGTTGCCTGGAGTGGAAAGCTCATCTTTGTTGATTCTCTTTCAGATGTTAGTTTGGCCACAGAAGGAGCATGTCTGTCCTCATTTCCTTGGGGGTTCTCATCTTTCGTTGGCACAAAATACACAGAAAGATCGGTGTTTCTATTTTGGTCTCACCCCAAGGACCACAAACCTTCATTTGCCAGCAACTTCATGTCCCAACAGTTTCTGCCATCTGCGGGTACTTCCTGGATCTTCTCAGATTTTCCAATATCTATGTATCAGTCAAGTTGCTTTCTTAGTTTTTTGGGGGGTTTTGGCTTTTGTTTGTTTGTTTTGTTTTGTTTTTGTCCTAATGTTAACCACAAAATGTTTCACAGAGCAGCCGTGATGTTTAAATAATGTAATATGTGTGAAAGCATTGAGCTTGGAATCAGTCAGTACAATCTAGTTGTGACTTTCTTTTTCCATTTTAGTCACCGAGGTCTACATTAATCGTCACCATATACTTCTGTCTTGAATACCAAGTAGTACAAATTTCATGAAACCAATGTGATGTATAGTTAACACTCATACAACTAACCATGCCCTTTGAGGCAAACATTTTCTCCTGAGAATTGATGTAGACTTCAAGCCTCAACTTATACATCTTTACACGCCAAGATGCATGTGGTAAGCTGAGTTCATAAGGAAGTGATTAAGCAAGTTGTGGTACATCCACAGACTGAATTAGTTCATTGCATGTAAAATTGTACTCAAGAACTTTAAAAGATGATACCAATTATGTTTGTATTTCTCCATGACCTGACCTCAGAGTTGTCAGTTCTTCTCTTGCAAATAAGCAACTCTTTCTTCTTCTCTAGCTTATGCATTCGTTAACATATCAATTTTCAACATCAAATTTGAGCAACTTAATATGTTTTCTAACATCATAATCCACATCATTGCAACCATCTTAAAGCATGTTACATGTGCAGTTGTTGTAGGTATTACACTATGAAGCTTTCCCCTAGAGTTCACAAGTCGAGGAATGAAGCAGTTTGTGGTGTGATTGAGTGACTGTTCTGACCTGGTGTATAGAACAAAGGTCTAGCTGTCCGTTCATGTCATGTATCATCTATATAAATAAATGGACAACTAATGACTAACCACCTCTCTAACTATATCTAAGTCATCTATTTTGTATTTCTTTTTAATCTAGGAGATACAGTTCTCTGGAATACTTCCCCAACCTCTCTGATATTTTTGTTCTAGGAATTAATCACTCTTTACTGAGGAAGACTATGGAATCATTTGTCCTAAAACCATGCGACAGGGAATGGGGGAAGATGATTCGGTGGGTAAAATGATTGCTGCACAAGCAAAAGAATCCAAGTATGGATACCCAGAACCCACATTTTAAAAAAAAAAACGTAAACAGCAGCATGGGTCTATAATGTCAGGACTGATGAGATGAAGACACAAATCCCTGGAACTTGCTAGTCTATTCTAAACAGTGAACTCTATGTTCAATGAAAAGATCTGTATCAAAAACTAAGAAAGCAAAAAACTTGAATCAAGACCTGATATCAACTACTGTTTTTCACATGCCTATACAAATAAATGTATGCCCATGGGAAGAAGGAGGCAGACTCTAAGGAAATTTTCAGGCCATGGGCAGGGAAACATTTGCCCATTTCAAAGTAGCTGCACTCACCATTTGTATTGATATAGCACCAAATGTTTCCTTCCCCTTGATGCTCATTCTGGAATTAGCACATGACTTCTAAAATTTTACATGAGTCTATAGTCAAGCTAAATGATAAGATAATCTGTGTCATTTTTTAAGAGTTAGCTAAACAAAATAATCCAAGGTATCGACGATTGGTTATTTAACAAGACATATTAGAAGACTAAAATGTTGGGCTTTATACTTGTTGGGAAGGCTAAGCAAACTTGCCTTAAATTTTTCTATTTGAAAACCTTAAAATCTTTAATGATTCATTTCACCTGCACTAACATCAAATTGAAATTAATCTTAGAACATTTTGGCATTTTGTATATTAATCTGCACAACTGTCAACATGTATAGTCAAGGTATACATAGGGCAAAGTGTATAGCATGATAAATTGCATTTATGTCTCTAACTATGAGTTACTACTTTTTAAAATTCTATCTGAATCTCTTTATATTATTGCTACACATCTTCAAATCAAAGAAAATGTTGCAGAAGTACTCTGATGATTATTGACCATGCAAGTTTAGATCTGAGAGCTGCAGAACATGCTCAAGAGCACTTGCCTGTGGCAAAGGTAGTACACTGCCATGCTTCCTGCTTCCAGGCCAAACTCACTTTATTCTGCAGCTAATTATTTCTCATTATCTCCTTCATAGAACTCTGTTATTTATGAGTGTTCAAGACTCTATAAGACTTTTTCAAATAAAGGACAATTCTGGAAAAAAGGAATTAGACTGAGCTAATACTTTTCTATGTGTTTGAGGTTTGGTGCAGTCTTAGAAAACTGACAAATCACCTTACTGTTTGCTATTGAATTACCTGAAAATTCAGTGGATATCAGAAGTGATTTCCAGGTTATAATTGAATGAGTTAATCTAATGAAACATCTTCAAAAAGTCTGAAATCTGTTCAAAATCAATGAAACTGGCTGATGGTGGTGAGCTTTATATGTATTCTAACTTTTAATGGCAATATTAAAAGATTTTCTTGATGAAGAGATTTTCACAACTACCATTCTTTCCAAAGCAGAAAATAATTTTTGAGGCAAGCATTACTCCTTTTTGTTATGAGACTTTAAATCTTCTAATTCTTCCAAGAAGCCATGACTTTCAGTGATTTGTATTTCATGACAAATGAGCTGAGATGAAATGTCACCTTTGGAGCAAGGTAATAGTAATCAAGCCAGATGTAATTTTCTTAATTTACATCAAGAAGTCCAGTTGCTAAGAAAAGCAGTGTTCAGATCCATTATGTAGGATATGCCAACCTTCAGGGATGTGTGTCAACCATGAAGGAGAGAGTTTTGTGAGAATGGTTGGTAAGTATGAACACAGACAAAAGATGGAAAGACCTGTGATCTTTATACTGGCTTCCCAAGCAATGACTACCATATGCAACCATTTATTGGCAGGTTCTTGGACTTCAGGAGACAATCTTCTTTCTGGTTCAAATGTTAGAGGTACTCTAAAAAGTTATAGTTGCATTTCACTTTGAATATACGTTTGTCAGTTTCCTTCAGACAGAATACAATACCATGAATCATTTTTATTTTTAATTCATTTGGTTTTTGGTTTCATTTGTTTGGTTTTAATATTTTTTTTCTTTTATTGGGCTTTGTTTGTTTTGGGAGGTTGCTTTTAGGGGAGTTATAGGCACTATACCATCAAGTACCTTCTTGGTGTAACCTTGGATTCTGTACATTTTTAGTGTATTGATGTTGAAATCATTCTGTAGATGGGTGATTATTTTCATTATGTCATTAAGTCCTAATTTATATGTCATATGGCCTTAGAATGTGATATCTATTTTTCCCAGAAAAAAATGAGTATCATGTACGCATACCACTTAAAGGGTTTGATATGGGACTTAAAATTAGTCCCTCCACTGAAGATCTCTCAAACACTAATTTTTATGTCTAAACCAGAACAAATTCTATACAAATTTACAAAATAAGGCAAAATTTAAGGACACAAAAAGTCTAATATATAATTCAACTCATAATCTACTAAACATAGTGCATCCCTATGCCTGAGCATCCTGTAAAATTGAATCTAGACATTAACTCACGTAATGTCCGGAAGAGCTAGCTTTCTTCCCATTGAGAAGGAGGAGAAGCAAGAGAACAAAGGTTTGATCTACAGCTACCAGAAAGAAGTACCTCTAGTCTTTATCTTCTTGATGTTTCATTCAAAGGAAAAGTTGTTTAGGGGCATGATAATTGACCTACCATGTGGCTCTAAAGAACCTGAATGGCAGGCTTCACCCTATTATCATCTGAGAGACTTCACCCAGCAACTGATGGAAACAGACACAGACACCTACAGTCAAACATTAGGCAGAGCTTGGGAGATTCTATTGAAGAGGAGGAGAAAGGTTTTGAAGGAGCCAGAGAGATTATGGACAACACACACACACACACACACACACACACAACATGTAGAATCAACTAACCTGGACCCACTGGGGCCCACACCTACTGGGGCTCACAGAGACTGAACCATCAAAGAACATGCATTGGGTTGGACTTAGACACTCTTATGTAACAGTTGTGCAGCTCAGTTGTCATGTGGAACTCCTAGCAGCAGGAGCAGAGGTTGTCTCTGACTATATTGCTTGTCTTTGGATCCCTTTCTCCTAACTAGGCTCATTGTCTACCCACAATTAGAGAACATGCACCTAGTCCTACTGCAACTTGATATGCCAAGGTGGGTTGGTATCTATGGGAAGCCTCCTCTTTTCTGAGAAGAAAAGGAGGACAGGAGTATGGAGGAGGAGATAAGAGGGAAGGACTGAGAAGAAGGGAAGATGTGATTGGGATATAAAATAAATAAGTAGATAAGTAAGTAGGTAGATAGATAATGATAGATAGATAGATAGATAGATAGATAGATAGATAGATAGATAGATAGATAGATAGATAGAGATATAGATAAATAGATAAAGATATAGATAAATAGGTATAGATAAATAGATAAGATGAAAATGGGAGATTAGTACACAGGATCTCTAGACTGAGATACTTTAAACAGTCCACAGGCAATGCATGTTCTCTCCCATTGTTCAAGAAATAAAGTGAATTTCTTGAGATTGTTATACATTAGTATTTTACTTACAATTTTCCTTCTTGTCTTCAAACGCTTTTCCATAACCCCCATCCTTCTCAAATTCATAGGCAAATTATTTATTGTTGTTACATACATATATGCACATGTGAACACACAAATACTCAGGTACATACACACTCATACACATGCACATGTTGTCCTTCACTGCCTCTTAGACTTTTAGCTTAAGTCCAGATGCCTGAAGACTGAAGACACTTGAGACACAGGGCTTGGAGGGATCCCCCTGGCACTAACATAGATGCTTCCTCCCTGAGGACTAGTTCTCATAGTATGATATATGCAAACTACTAAGGGAGAAAAGACATCAATAATCCTACTAAGTTGTAAACAATAATAACTGGCTTGACAAGGCTTCCCCCAAAGGAGTAACAGTAGCACTTTTATCTTCTGGATAGCAAACAGCTGTCCAATTGGACATAAGGCTTACTTTATTGGAGGGAACTTATCTCTGCTATTGTAACCACAGCCAACTGCCCATGACTAGAGAAGCCACAGAACCCCAGAGGCTAGCTAGCCTACTACTGCCATTCTCCTAAGCCAGTGTAATTTCTAACTGCATTCTAAATACAGTCTCCTTTTAGACATGGCACAAAACTTGATGTGTGCAGTTGTGAAAAACTACTAAAAGATTTTCTAAGATTAACTAAAGAAACAGTAGTTTTAGATCTCTGAATCCAAGCAGGAAACTTCAAATCTCTCACAAAAAGCTCTCCTTGTGTAAGTTGGCTTGAATTCTGCACATAGACTCCTACTAGGAAAAATCTACCTCCAGAAAAAAATCTGACCTAAACATGTATGAATGTCCTAAATGATCAAAGAAAAACTGCTCTAAATAACAGCTTGTCCATTTCTACTCCCTAGACATTCAGATTGCAAGTCTCTTATTTTAGGTAACCCAGAACCTTGTAATTCACAAAATATGTGAATCTTGGCTCAAACCATACTGAGTTTTGCTATTGGCTGTTTTATTTTGGAACATAGTAGTTGTAAACAACTTTTTTTTCAAGTTCTGGGAACAACTTTATACTTGTCTTCACTTTCCTTTTATTTAAAAATATTGAGATTGTATGAACATATCCCATATTAATTTTTAATACCTAATTTCAAAATGGTCAAAATGATAGTAACTTTCAGAAACATCATTTCATAGAAGAAACTGTAGTGTGTATGTCTCTCCACCAAATTAAAATGCACAATACAAAGCAAGAAGCCAGGCCTTGGAAATGGGTATACAGAGCAATGAGACCCACTTGTAAAAAGTCTTTGTAGAGGTCTCAGTGGGTTTTTCCTGTTTACTCCTTAGCAAGTGGTCTTATTTGCATATTATCCAGCTGTGTCTCTCAGTCACAGCTATATCTCCTCATGTATTTGTTTCTTAATTCTGTTGCCACTCCTGCTTCCAGAGAGTCACAAACCTTCATTCTTCATATTCTATGCAGATCTACATGTCTGTCTCCATCTGGCTTGGTATCCTGCTAAATTAGATTTGAATCTGTCCCTTTTAACCATATTCTCAGAAGAATCTCAAGTTACCCAGGCATCCAATTACCTTCTCTTTGAGGAATGGAAGGGTTCTGGACTCTTTATTTTTTAACCCATAATTTTATTTAGTAAAAGTTGTCTTTTTTAAAAAGTGAAATCTGGTCAAATATTTACAAGTTAAAAATGCCTCATCTATCATTTCTTACTTGAAAAAAAATAAAGAAAATTATGAGAGATATTTAGGCAAAATGTTTGACCCATGGGTGCTTTTCCTATGCTGTCTTACTCACTAAAATTATTTTTAGAAAACTTTAGTATAGACATACAAAGAATCAAGGGTAGTAACTCAGATAAAATCTACAATGGACCAAAATGCTTAGGTAAGTACTGGAAATATATGTAGTACTCTTTAGACATTTGAACATTATTCTTAAATTGCCCAGCCTAGTATTTTTGCATTGTCAAAACAATTGCTGTATTACATTTTTATCCAGTCATATGCATTTGCAATAACATCCTCAGGTGCTTGTCAGTGGTGCTCAAGAAAATAAGTCACTAGTGAACGTAAAGATCTAGATATATAGTTATTCTGAAATGCTGCACTGCCAACATATCAAATAGTGAAGCTTATCTTTATTTATGTTCAAATGGCATGGATCAAATCCTCTTTAAGTCCCCTTTGAATTATCTCATGTTCTCAAGCTATGCCAATGTCACTGTCACTTTAATAAATGACTGCTGAAACTTGAGCAGAACAAGAACAACAACTAACATGCTAAAGTGGATGAGGGAAAGCCCAGGAGGCTGCAACCCTGCACAAGGAACTAGAAGCAGCTAAGGAATGCTAAGTGCTGGAAAACCTTCTTGCTCAAGGAATATCACACAGTTGGCTATCCAATACCAAATGGTCAGCCTTGAGAACACACACAAGCAACATTATAAAGATGAAGCAGAGTGTATTTATGTATTTATGCATGGAAATATGCACATACACACAATAACAATTTATGAAAAAATGAGGCCATGAGTTTGAAAGAGAGGAAGGAGGGCTGTTGGAGAGTTTGGAGGAATGAAGAGGAATGAAAAATGGTGTAAGTATATTGTAATCTAAAAAAAACAAACAAACAAAAATAAACTATTTTTTAACTCAATTTGGAATAAAGTGATAGAACTACCACTAAATTCTTGAACACATAATTGTGTCCTCCATTGCCGTTAGTTTCAGACTTAGTTTCAGGATTGGTGTTTCTGCTCAGAATTAACTTGGCCAAAATGTTAGTAGAGAATAAACTGACTTAAAGGCTGAATTAAAGGGTTTGCTAAGGATATGTGTGTGCATTCTTGTATTTGAGACGTTAATGACTGCTTCTGTTAATGCAACATTGTCATGGAGTATGGGTGGCTTTCACAGCACTCTTGCATCGCTATAATTAATTCTCACTTTGAATGAGCGCGACATTCATCACATTTTAGATGGTGCTCCAGCATACTGTGTCAGAACAGAAGGAAGGCGGTGATTGACAAAATGTTTATGTGACGGATACATTCACCATATAAATACACATTTGATGAACTCGAAAATTAGCTTGCTGTTTGGAACACTGGTGCATATTTTAAAGAACTCACTTCACAGAAATGCTATTTTTCCACTGCTTATTTCAGCTAAAAGGAGAGGAGTAACATAAAGTTCACATACCAAAACAAAATGATTTACTTTATTCAGCCATTTCCAACAGCTTGTGGCAGGGAATAGCAAGCAGCTTAAGGCCAGGACACTTAAATTCCAGTAACATCCACGGAATGGGTTTTATTTCAATCATGGGAGAAGGCCAAATGTTTTTGTCTACTACTGATATCCTCTGACACTTGTTATTGAATCTTAGACATGTATGCATATTGTGACTACCTTAGTCTTCAGGATTAATAAAGCACACATACAAATTAAGTGAACTACATTTCCAGCTTACTTTCTCCTTTGTTTCCAATCATAAATTCTATTTCTGCTCAACCTGATTTCCAAAGAATTTCTTCGCTTTGATTCTACCTTACACAATACTCAGTTGCCTTGCTCCTTAACCTTCATTCATCACTAACCAGGACTGTAATATAATCTCAGAAATAAGGGGCTTGCCATGATAATTTCTCATGAAGCTTCAGGCTGTTTGAGCCATGTTTATTTTCTCTCAGTTGAGCATATTATGTATATGCATATCATCTGGGGTCTGGCTGTTCTAACATGACCTATTTCACATTTTTATGTGAAGTTGGACTTACAAGAATGGCTGAGCCATGTGTCTTTCAATATACACCAGCATATCTGGGCTCTCTCTTAAGACAGTTTAGGCATGGAGAGCAAAGATGGTTTCAAGATGTCCTGAGACTCATATCTTGAATAGGCCTGGGATAATTCTACATTTTATTTGGCCAAAGCAAGTTTCAAGACTACCTTAGATTCATGAATGAGAGAAACAAACCTGGAGAAAAGAGTATTTTCCACTGTAAATACTCTGATAAAAAAGGAAATAAAGTCTGGCTAGTGAGATGTTTCAGTATCTTGGAGAATATATGTGTGCTCTTGCAGAAGACCCAGGTTGGTTCCAAGTACCCACATAAGGCAGCTTATAACTGCCTATAACACCAACTCAAGGGAACCACATGCCTGTGGCATACACATATGAATACAGGCAGATTACAAAAGGAAATAAACTTGAAAAAATAATTGGAAGCACTTCACAGTCATTCAACTATATCCTTTCACTAGTACTTCAAAAAATAACTTCTCAGGTTTTTTTTTTCATTGCTCATACTCCTAGAAGCCAAATAATTTTATTGACTAAATTCCTACAGACAGAGAAAGTCAGACAAGCAAGTCAAGGAAAAGAATCAAAATATAGAACAGAGGTTACAGCTTCTGGTTTTTATGTGTGACGTCAATGTCAAAAAGCCCCAAGTAAATAAAGCCTCTACCAATTAGCACCTTTGAAACGACTCCGCATCCTACTATTGCTTCTTTGAATCATAGCCTTGGGTCTCAGAAATTTTTGTGAGAAGAACATGGTGAGTGTTTTGAAACAATCATTATTTTTTAAATTGATTTGTACTCTAAAGAAGTTATCGGTTCATGGATAAGTTCATGAAATTAAACATATAGACAGAAATATATAATATGAGTTTCGACACAAGAAAAACACAAATGCAAATTTCACTTCTGAAACTTACCGCTGTGTGACTTTGGCCATATTGCCACGCTAACTTCATGCTGTATTACAGACTCATCCTGAGACACTCAAGGGGTAATTTATGTAGGGTAAATACATACCAAATATTAATCAAAATTTCCTTGTGTACTAATTCTCACTTTGACAGAACTGAATGAAACTGAAAGAGAGAAACCCAGGGAAATTTGGCACAGTGTCTGCCCATCAAAAAGAAATTTAAAGGGCCTATATTTTAAGTTCCTCAATAAAGAATTGTGCATTAAAACACAGAATTTTAAAACAGCATTTTTTGGTGATATTTTCAAACTCATTTTAATGAGGTGTTCTTTATGCATAAACTGACAATATATTTCCTTGGATCCAATTAATAAATACCTTTTTTAATTTGCCATAAGAAAAACTATCCTAAGGCAAACACAGAACTTTCATCCTGTCTGGGAGGAACTGGACAATTGACTCAATAATTATGAGCACCCAGATTCAATTCCCAGCACCAATAGGAAGTTCACAGTAACCTGTAACTCCAGTTCCAGTGGCTCTAATGAATTTTGTAGTCACTGCACAGACCTGATACATAGACATATATATGTCCAGGCAAAATACCCATACACATAAAATAAGTATAAATAAATATTTTAAACTGTCTAAGCAATGTGTAGCTTGTACTATTTTGCATTTTTAGGCTCTCTGTCTCTGTCTCTCTGTCTCTGTCTCTTTCTGTCTCTCTCTCTGTCTCTCTCTGTCTCTCTCTCTCTGTCTCTCTCTCTCTGTCTCTCTCTCTCTCTCTCTCTCTTGGTGAGATATGGACTCTCGAGTCTCTTGATAATCCATGACAAAAATATACTGACAATTCAACATGCATAGTCAAAGTGAATGAAGAAGTATTTAGTGTTTCCCAAAGATTTTTTGCTACAAGGGAGAAGAAAACTGGTCTCTTGTTTATTCAAAAGATAATTTATTTGCCTCTTCTGTACCCAGAAGGCAAAACTAAATCATTGTTGTATAAATGTAAAAGGTATCTTTCAACATTTTCCAGAACTCTCAAGACTTCTATCCCTAGAGTCATACTTAATTCTTGTTGCTCACAGATATTTTGAGCTGGTTATACCCTCTATTCTGTAAGGGTTTCTTTTTTTTTTTCTTTTTTTCATTTATTCCAAATTGTTCACTTACACATTAGTTACCTCCTCTGTCAAGGTCACCGGTAGATGGGGCAGCTTCGTGCCAGAAAGCATCCCTGCAGAAATGATGCTTTGGAAGCCTCGTGTCAGGCTGCTACTTCCCAAAACGAAAACTGGTGAGAAAGGATCAACAATCTTTAATTCTATCAGGAATTTAATCTTGTAATGAGGCCTGGAAATTCCATTTTTGTTAATAGAAAGCAAATCAGCATGAAATGTGGTGAACAAACCATTTTTCCTGGCGGCTCACACAGTCACACCAAGTCATCACACACTCAGCATAATAAAACTGATTTAATTATATTGAGGGAAGACAGTGGAGACTGACTGACTGCATTGGCACAGTCAGCCAAATACAAAGGAGACACACAAGTCAAACTCGCTATTGGGAAAGTAATGTGCTTTTGGATTGAACAGCGGTGCTCCTTTCTGGCTGTGTTATTACCAGGTGTCCTAACAAGTAGCAATGTTGTTAGTATTGAAAATCATCAGAAAAAAATTAAGCGTTGTGCTCATCTCTTTGAACCACTTCATTACCCACAGTTTCTTATCTGAATGGCTTTTATCTCTTAAAACTGAGTCTAGTAAGAGTCTAATATCCATGGTAATGCCATTAGGACGTGGTAGCTTGAGGATGATTTCAGGAGACAGAACCCCATTTACTTATTACCCTTATCAAGGAATCCCATGAGAATGTGTTTGCCTTCCCCTCTCTGAAAGGACACAGGAATAACTCTACAAAATGGGAAAAAAATGCTATCATCAGGTACCAAGTGTGTGTGTGTGCCTTCATCTGAGAGTTTGCAACCTTTGTTTATAAGCTGAGTTATACAGTTAGACTGAAATCATTCTTGTGAATTAGACTAAAATATCTGTTTCTTCTAAGCTCCATGGAAATTTTTCAAATGTACACAGAACATACACTTTCCTTGTTTTCCTTTTTATTCATTTTTGCTAGCATATCAATTTAAAAATAGTATATATGAACAGATAGATAGATAGATAGATAGATAGATAGATAGATAGATAGATACATAGATGGATGGATAGATAGATAGATAGATAGATAGATAGATAGATAGATACATAGATACATAGATACATAGATGGATAGATAGATGGATGGATAGATAGATAGATAGATAGATAGATAGATAGATAGATAGATAGACAGACAGACAGACAGGCAGATAAGCAGGCAGACAGACAGACAGATGATTAGGTTATGCTTCAAATGGAAAAAAGTATGCCTAGGCTAAAAATAGACTTTATGGACTCAGTCTCCAGGCCAGAATCTAAATCTAGCCATCAGGCCAGTGTCCCCCATACTCTAGTCCAGGATCCATTATCGATAGATACAAACTTTTCAGAGTTGACACTGCTTTGGTAGACCTAGGGTCCAGAGTCATCTCAATAAACCCTAATTCCTTTCAGCCACGGACTGTGTCTCCTGTACCTTCTCTAAAGATTCAGGTTCTATGTCTATCATAATTACAAATCACTCTATGGGCACTGGCGTTAGGATATCCCCTAAAGATACAGACTCCAGGATCAAAGTTTCAGACAAAATAAACAGGTTTAGATTAATAGATACAAATACCAGACAACCCTAAAGATGAGATGTTAGAACTATCAAACAGCAGACCCAGGTGCTAAGCCAACCTGATTTAAGAACTCCTGGACACTCCCACAGAGCTTCCTTGAAATCTTTGGACATGGAGCTTCCCATAAAAATCCAATCTGCAAAGAATTACATAAATCCCTACTTCATCAGATACATACATAACAGTACACAAGAAATAGGAAAAAATTGAAAACCATAACAGCACAAAAGTATGTCATGATCTTGTAATAGGTAATCTCAAAAAATTCAAATGTGTGCTTCCCAAGAAAGAATTCAATATAACTATACTTTAAAGACTCATGGGCAACTTTAGGATAACGTTGAGACAATTCAATGAAACCAGTGAAACAAAAGCAGAAAATTACAGAAAGTACCAAGATTACACTTTGAGCATACACCAACAGCAGGGTACATATTTAACATGCATGAGTTGGTACAAAAAGTAAATAAGGGGAAATTAACACATATTGCATATATGTACATATATATATACATGATATTTGTAATAAAATTTTTGAAAGAGCATATGAATGAAATCAAGAGTTGAAATTGAATGCTAACAACAGAACTGATCAAGTAGAAAAAATAAAATTATGACAAGTAACCTTTCTAATAAATGAAAATGATGACAGAAGGAATTCTAGAAAACTCACCACAAGATGGAAATTAAACATCAGCCTCCTACAATGTCAATGATTCACATAAATTTAAAGAGAATCTTGAGACAAATAAAAATCTACACACAAAATAGCACATTAATGGACATGTAGTTTTAAAAAGGAAACACGTAACAATAAATGTTCACATCACAAAGGAAGGAAAATCTCAAATAATTTAATCTTCTCCCTTCAGAAATTAGTAAAAACAGCACATTCTAAGTTTGCAATTAGTAGACAGAATAAAATATCTAAGATTAGAGCAGAAATAAATGAGAGACTAGAAAATAAAAGTAATCACCACTATTTTCTGAAAAGGGAAAACATATACATATCATTAACTATAGTAAGAAAAGATACCATAGGAGGCCATGAATTTGAGAAGTTAGGAAGACATGAAATGGAGGAGGGATAATTTATAACTGCATTCTAAATGAGTATCCTATACACATCGATTATACCATTTGCAGCATAGATAAGTATGCCCCTCATCAAAGAAGATTCTTCATGTAGCAGATGAAGACTACCACAGAAACCTACAACTGCTCAAAAGAAGAGAATGACCAATCATGGAGTATCCAGGACCAGTGGACACATCTATAACACAACTCCTACACCTAAGTCCCAGGGAACATTATGAGAAACGGAAGGAAATTTCTTAAGAGCCGGAGGACCAGAAAATCTTCTCCTACAAATGAGTCAGAAGCCATACTCACAATACCTCAACACTATGACTACCTAAACAAGATCAGAGCAATGACAGCCCCATTAGGCATGCTAATGTGGAAGCATGACATCTCACTGGTCCCCACCCCAAGATGATGAGCTATAGGCAACTAATGACTGCAGAGAAAGAAAGAATTAGTCTTCCCCAGATACGAGCCCTCTAATGGGTTATATAATACTAAGCAGATGGCCCCCAAAATTATGTACATATAAGCAACAGTAAATAGATTCAGCAGCTTTTGTTAAGATATTAATGCATATATATATATGTATATATATATATATATGCATGTATAGCAACAATAATCAAAGAAAAAGAAGCCATGAATTTGAGAAGGGTAAGGGAGGAGTTATGGGAAGAGTTTTAGAAAAGAAAGGAAAAGAAAGAAATGATGTAACCATATTTTAATTAAAATTTTAAAAATGGGAAAAAAACAGCCTGGGTAGATGCTACTTGAGCGAAGGTATAAAAATTGATAATAAGTATACAAAACAATGTTTGACAGGTGGAATAGACTGATCAGCAAAGGAACAGAACTTGTCCCCAAGATTGACAGCTTGAATTCAATAAATAGAAGACACATGGTTAGAAAGGAGGGACCTGAAGTTGTCCTCTGTCCTACACACCCAGCAACAAAAGTAATAATTCTTCATGATAAATGGCCTTAAAATTGTTTGATATCACTTGCCAGAGAAATGCAAATGAAAATCTATTAATGTGGCTGGTATTGAAGGAGAAGTAAGAAGTGGAGAAAGTGGAAAAAAAAGGAAATACACACACACATACAAGGATGCTACACATGAAAATTAGAATAGTATTTATGGAAAAGAATGCAATGTTCCCTTTAAAATTAAAAGTAGAAGTAAAATAGTAATGGCACCATGGAAAATTAAAAAAAATAGAGGCGTGTTCCACCCACATGCCCATGCTTATTGAGGTACTACTGATGATAGACAAAATATGGAGCCAACTGAAGTGTTTATCAACAAAGGACTGGGTAAAGAAAATGTGGAATACATCCATGATGGAATGCTAGTCAGCCTTTAGAGACAGAGAAGCCACATCATTCATGACAACATAGACGATGTACCTCAAGCATATTATGGAGGTGGAACAAGCCAGCATACAAAAGCAAACATTGTTTAATTTCACACTTGCAAAGTCTTCCCAAAAATTCATATAAAAGGTACTAGGATGGTGGGTGGTTATTATGATACAAAGTATCAGACAACAGGAATAAATTCAAGAGATCTATCACCCATTGATATAGCTAATAACACTATATCCCCTAAACTCATTGATGGATTTAAATATTGTCCCCATACACAACCATAAGCATGTGAGCTAATCAATGTGATCATATCCCACAATATCTGATATATTTCCAAATAAGATGTGGGATGTGGTAATTTTTGTCAATTTAAGAAAATAATAAAATACATAGAAATGAGAAAGGTGGGAAGTAGCAGCCCAGCAAGGTCTCTATTGGAACCAGAAAATGTGAGATCCACTCCAAGTACAGTTACTATGATAACAAAACCTGCTGGTGGCCCTTCAGGGCCTGCCATTTTCTCATGTACAGAACAAGAAGTCTGGCTGCATTGCTAATAGTGTTCTTCCCAGGACTAAACTTCTAGAATCTACCATTTACAAAGAATGCACAAGCTACCTAAACCATAGCTTGGACAAACCAAAGCAAAGCCTAAATTTTAAAGGTTTGTTGTCTTATTTGTTTGTTTGTTTGTGTTTCTTGAAAATAGGATACAATTACAAACATTTTTCCTTCTCCCTTCTTCCCCCTACCCTTTCTATGCACTCACGCCCCCTTGCTTAACTCACAAATTCATGGCTCCTATGTGTGTGACAACAATTATTTTTAAAAAAGATGTTTAGTGTTTAGGTCATATTTTTAAGATAGTGCATACATAGAAATTAGAGGCCAGACAAAATTACACAGCTATATCCACTGCTCCAAACGAGAACCACTAGCAATTTGTTTTACAAACAGTTATCTGCACAGAAACATACACCAAAGGCATTCCAGTCACCTCCCACACTCTTATTCCCCATCCTTTAACTTGACCTGGATGAGACAAGATG
This sequence comes from Mastomys coucha, assembly GCF_008632895.1. Classification (NCBI taxonomy): domain Eukaryota; kingdom Metazoa; phylum Chordata; class Mammalia; order Rodentia; family Muridae; genus Mastomys; species Mastomys coucha. The sequence continues at coordinate 81,672,755 of NW_022196894.1, forward strand.
TGTGAAAACTGATCACTGGGCTTTGTCCTTTTCAGGTTTATACATTATGTTACCATAAGCATTATTACTTTACCCTTGGACTTCCATGGAATTAATGAAGCATTGCAATAGCCAATCGTAACTTGTATTTGCAGTCTGGTGTCCTGTCAGGCTTATAATTATTTTTTAAGACAGATCTACTGGTTTAGTAAACACCTTCATTATGTTATTCTTAGAGCCGAAGAAGCTGTTCTTCATGCAAAGCTTGTCATGTTCCTGTAACTTCCTTCTTGGCCACCGCTTGTAGTAAACATCCTTTTTGCTCCATTTTAATAGAGCTGCCCACCGAAGGTCATTTATTAGGTAATCACTTGTCTGTGAAAATCCTAATTACTCTATGTTTGTCAAAGGGAGGAAACAGCATTTCATTTGAATGCAGAATGAGAAGCAGCCACAGATACAGATCAGGAGAACTGGAAACTTTGTTAAATTGGCGGATTTAAAAAAAAAAAAAACCTTAAACAGGCTACAGTTGGGGAGTTTAAAAGAACTGATACACTATCAGCTATAATGAAGATAAAAACACCGAGTTTATAGTGTTATCAATTCGGAGTTAAAGTAAAAGAAAATTGATTTGTGAATGCTGTGGGGATGTTGTTTTTTTCTATGGAGTCTTAGTGCCCCCTGCTGATCCTGGAGAAATGCTTTCATTTTCTCCCCATTCATAATGGCTCTTGTTATTCTCCCTAGAGGGGCATTTCTCTTTTATGAAATAGGGGGCCTCTTTTACATGATACTCCACCTCACCAGTACCATGACAAGATATTATATTCAACTTTCCACCACGGTTAGAGGAGGTGTATGTGAGGCCCTGTCCCTTTCAGTGGTTAGTGCTTGATCATGGTTCCTGGAAGAAGGGTTGTCATATTTTGTAATGGTATAGCCACTATAGAAAGAAGTCACCAGTGGGGAGAAGAAACAATTCAAAGGAGATATGAGAGGATAACTGGGCACGAATACAATCCCAATATGTCATATGTATCTATGAATTTGCCAATAATATTTTTAAAAATGAATAGACATAAGTATCAAAGGATACATCCACAGGATATAAAATTACCACATAGCATTATAAGCAAATGAGCTAAAAGTCCCTAGTTAAAAGCAGCATCAACAACAAACAAGAAGCCCTTGATGAAAGTTAGTTATACACCACAGTGTTTTCACAATGGCCTCACCCTTGGAAAGGTTCTAAGTCAGTTACATGCTAAACAGACTAAGAGTTTCTATTCACATCAGTTTATGAACACACACGGGCACAGCAGATACCAAGATACAACATATCACTGAAGACGACTCACTAAATATGTCATTTGTGATCACGTGGTAGTCACATTCCATTCATTATCTGGGAGGCGCTTATTACTATTCCCATGTGAGGACTAAGGAAAGTGAGACTTTGAAAGCTTATGTCACTTGCCTTAATTAGCCCTGCGCAACCATTTATAGCAGATATTTCTACAAATCGGATGGAAGAAATGAATTTTCCACGTCTACTCCTGAATTCCATCAGGTTATTTCAAAGCAAATCGAAGATAGTTATATAGTTTTTACATTTCCCATTCAAGTAATACCTCCTTTGTTCTTTTTAATCCAGCAAGCTTGACTGTTTAACTATGGGCTTGAGAGTCACAGTCCTCTCACCTGTTAATCACATGGAATGTGATGATGTAAAATCTTGAAACCTTGTTGACCTATACTGTGTGATGATAGAGCACCCGACCTGTGAGTGCACTTTTCACATGACCAGAGCTCACACCTCAGCCACTTCCTTTAAGGCTCTCACTTGCCCAGTCACTGTCTATCTACCCTCAAGCCTCCATGAGAAGGACCAAACAACCAGAGGGAGCTTCTGGGCTCTAGAATTCACTGGAAATATTCAAACTAGTGTCCTGCCTTGCTCACTTCTGACCTAAAAATGTTATATTGAAAAAATTTTTCACAGAGCATCTTCTGCCTCTATCTCCCAACATACCCTGTATGACAAACCTGTGGGAATTGGATGAGAAATTGATAAATTATTGGGCCCATCATCCCATACACACTTAAAAAGACTTTCACACATGCAATACGCCCTCTTCATGAACTTAAAGCAGTAAATGACAGTTAACATAATTAAGAATCTTCTTTGAGCTCTAATGAATGTCTATCAAATGCCGTTTCCTCAAACCACTGTACCCACACAGCTTCTGAGCCATGACAGTTCATTCAAACAAGGCTGTTGTGGTTCAACAATGTTATGATGTTTCCAAGGTAGAAAAGGCAAGCAGTACATCAATCTGGGGTGTTAGAGGGGTGAGAGAGGGGGGATTCAGACATTTCATTTTGTGTATGTGTGCCTGGCTGGTTTTGATATATAACATCAGGGTTTCCATTACTAAGAATCAAAAAAGCACCATAAATACACAGGAAAATCCTACTGCTAAAGACATCACACGTTTTTGTGCAGGATATAAGAAATCAATCTCAGACTGACCAGGAGACTTCTTCCCTGTTTGATAACTTTCATAATGCCAGAAGGTGTTATGCAGGCTGCTGGGTGAGAAAAAATGCCAATGGTCTTATCTAGCACTGGACCCTGTATGATATAGCACTCATCTGTCAGGCATGTTATACCAACTAGGACAGTGGTGGCAGGACTATCTTAGGTAACTAACTGTTTTCTGATTAGATTTGAGACCTGCTCCACATGACAAAAAATCATTCCTGATATTATAATTATGGTCAACATTTTATGTCTAGGGAGATCATAGGTTCTAGAGTAAGACTTGCTATTTTTATGTGGCTAAATGGCCATATTATCAAAGTGCCTTCTAAATATTTAAACCTACAGACATGAACTAAGCTTAACCTTTGTCAGAGAAGCTTCTTTTATAGTGGACATCAGTAAATTGAGGGATTCATAACTAATCACACTGACACAAATAGGATAGCAAAGGCTCAGCCCTAAGTAGGTGATCTATTTTAGTTGTCCCCCAACACACACAACCACAATCCAAGGAACATCATAGAAGGAAAGGTGGGCTAAATGAAAGATGTGTACAATAGAGAGAAATGTTTCAAAAAGCTTCCTTGTGGATATGGCATAACTATCCTAATCATGAAATCCCCAATAGCTATGGTTTACCTGCACAAGACCAACAGAAGATCAAGCTAGCCAAAATGTCAGCACAGATTGGTATGTGATCTCCATGCACCACCCTCTGCTGAGGAACTATTGACAGTGGACAGTTTCTAGGAAAGGTGAATCTTTATTTTTCTTTAGGATGTGTCCTCTGGTAAGTTTCCCATGTTCCAGTGGATGGTCCCACATTCATAAACATATGGAAGTACCAAATGGACTCAATGGGCTATTCATTTAAAATGCGGAGCATGAAGTTGGAAGGGTATGGGCATATTTGAAAGTTATGGGGGTGTTAAAGAGAGAAAAGAGATAGATATGATCATATTGAATTGTACAATATAAAATTATACAAAATAATACAAAAAAATAATTATAAAAATAATACAAAAAAATTTAAAGGTATAATAGAAATTTTCCTACCCAGATCAGTTCATTTAATACTCCCTAGCACAGTGTTGGGTTAGCCAGCTTCACTTCTTAGATATGAAATTAAAGGCAGAGATATAAAGCTTCTGAGTTGTTTCTGCAAACTTTGTTTGCACTTTGCATGATGCATTTTATCCTCTAAACCCCAAACAGCTCAAACTCTTGAACCAAAACTGCTACAGAAGGTGAGGTAACTCAAGGATTTAAGTAAGTATTTGAATTTATGTGTTGCTTTATTTTTGATAATAAACATTAAAATTTCAGTTAGTCTCTATCATGAAACACAAGTTCAATTGTCAGCTCAAACTGATGTCAAAAGTCAGTACGCAATGGTCATCCTTCAGTATTTATAAATGTCATTTTCTCCATCCTTATATCACCATGGTTATACTCACTACATCATATGCTCCTGATTAGACTCCACAGGTAAAATTCAGCCCAACACTGAGATTCCTTCAGCTCAGGATGGATAACCATGTAATATAATAAAATATAATATAGTATAATATACACATCAAATTTGATATAAGATCAAATTTGAATTTCAGATAAATAAAAGTTGATGTTTAAAATCAATATCCCCTCCTACAACATTTAGGTTAGATTTAAATGATGGTATTCAGTATTTGCTTTAAATAAAATTTTACCTTATATATTGTGTTTTACCTGTTAACCTTAGCCCAGAAATCTTTTAGAGAATCTGAATGTCTTCTGTGGATTCATCAGGAAGTGAATGTGCCAAAGACGATGACTGGACTTCATTTCTCACACAACTGCTAAGATATGAAAATGCTACAAGGCTTCTGTGGCCTACAAGTGCAGTTCCTTTCACTGTCTCAGCCCATCCTGGGGAACAAAAGTGTTCCAGAAATGATGAACAACCAGATAAGTCACCAGGGTGGGAAAGAGAGGGACTGTGCTGTCATTTACCTCTATCTTATCCTGCCTTTCAGCAAGCCCCACTGGGTCTCAGGTTTGGCATGTGATGCCTTTTCAATGACTGTGTACAAAGATAAAAGGAAACTATCATAGAACAAAGGACATAAAGATGGCTGTGCTAAGATAAGCCTCTACAACACTAACTTGAGTATAACGACAGAATTGGTTTCGTTGTACCTAGTCCTCAAAGTTTACATCTTATTTTATAATAATAAACAATTATTTTTGGGAAAATGGAGGGTCTGTTTGAGACTGCTGAGGCAGGCTCATGTTTTCTCCTCACCGAATGCCTAAATTCTTCCTATAGTGGCTTTGAAGCCGATTGCAGTTTTAGACCCTGAGTATATTATGATTCCCTGGACACAACAGATATGGAAGTACTACTTTTGTCAATGTTTTCCCCCTGGGAATAATTCATTTCTATGGAAACTATAATTTATTTATCGAAATCCAGAGTGCTATTGTTGTATGTCACTCACAAATATTTTATGAATTTTTTTTCCCTGAACTCTGAAACTCATAACTTGGTTCAGTGCGGGTAAAAGCTTTTACTGAAAGATGAAAATGACAAGGACCGTCTCACACAGAGCATTAAAAGGGGCTCTGACTTAGAGGAATATTGGTGGTTTGGTAACATCCATCTGTATGTATTTCCAGAACAGCAAATATCACATTCTTCTACTTGCCAAAATGTCATAAATTTAATGCTGGCTTCAAAAAATACCATCAAGGCTGGCTGTGAAATTTCTTTTGACTTAAGTGTGAGAACAATATTACATGCTTTCTTTTGTGCAAGAACTGCTATTATTAAAGCAATTTAAATCAATGTCAGTTTTTCTGGGCCAGTCTTATATGCAGGATGCCTGATTATGAACTCAGAACTACATGAGTGAATGAAGATACTTAAAGGTGTTTGGAAGGCAGGATTGAGAGCATCCTGTAACTGACCCTTTAGTGTTTGCTGTTTATCATCCTCATCCAAGAAAATCTTGGTCTAGTATCTTTCTATAAAAGAAGGTTATTAGCACAACATGGCAATGGCATTATTTACTGTAAAGGTAATTAAAGTAAATGAGTAATCAGAAAATCTAACACTCAGAAGCAGATAGCAAAGATTCAGTAGAAACTCCATCATCACAAGAAATTTGACTGGGAGGAGGAAATGCCATTTGAAATGGCTCACATGCTGGGATGCACAGAACTCAGTGTTATGTGTGCAATGTGACCTACGCATTCACTTTCACTGCCGTAGTTCCATGGTGCTCTCATCACCAGATACCTCTCATCTTCTTTGATGATCCATCGTAGATAACCAGAAAATGATCTACACTTCTGCTTCTGATATGTTTTAAGCTTAGTATGTTTATCATAATACTTTGTTTCTAATCATATTTAAGGTTGGAATAATGTGTATTAATATGGATGAGTTCATAAAGTTTAAGTCAAAAAAGGATATGCTAAATTAAACATGAGTGAAAACATACTAAGGCACATCATAATTAATCATTTGAATAAAAGCAATTTTGGTAGAAGAAAGAGAAAGTGGTCCATTAGAGGCCAAGGATGATTCAGTAATGATGGAGTATAGAGCCCAAGAGCAATCAGACTGGCATCTTCAAATTGCTGATAAGAAAACCCCTGTAAACCAGACATATGTGTCTGCTAAGCACACATTTCAAAATAAAGGTAGATCTTAGCATAGAGAGTCCAACCAACAGAGACATAAGTGACCTCAAAAGCATTCTACTAATGGAAGCAAGTCAGAAGCAGAAAAAAAAAATATCACAAGCTCCCACTGTGTGTGGAAAACAAAATACTCAAACAAATGCACATCAGAGTTCACAACTTTAAAGTTCCTCTTTTAGCACGTAACAAACACAAACAATAAATCAATCCCAGCACTTGGGAAGCAGAGTCAGTCAAAAGGCCAAGCCTGGTCTGCAGAGTGAGTTCCAGAAAAGCCAAGGCTAGACAGAAAAATCCTGTTTTGAAAAAAAAAAAAAAAAAAAAAAAAACAACAGACAAAAAATCAAAAACAATAACAAAAAACTATAAATTGGAAAAGGCTTAAGAGATTTGATAACCCTAGCAAGAACACTGATCTGTATGTTTGTGACAAAATTTGTAATTTTTAGGAAGCAGGATGCTGTATCACAATCAACTGGGTAATAGTCTAATTTGATTCAAGTATTTTAAGAGCATATAGGGCATATTCAAGAACTGGAGGCTGTTCAATAGAAAAAACAAGCTCTAGATGATTCATTGACAGATCAGGAAGCAAACAGGAACATGGGCTCTAAGGTCAGATAGACTTAATAAAAACTGCAGTCATTGCTTGCAGTTTAGTACTTAATCTCCCACAATCCTTCCCTTTCTCTTCTGAAAATTGTAGATAATGATAGCAAATGTCTCATTGGGTTAAGCAAGATATTAGCATCTGAGTATTAGCCCTGTTAGTGTATCTTTTTCAAAAGCAGAACTAAATGTGTCCTCTATCGCTGTAAATAAATACATTTTGACTTGGAAAATGCAGATCAAGCCAACTTGTGATGATCACAAGAAGCCTTTGAACACGGTTGAAGTCCCTGGAGATTTATCCTGCAAAGCTACCGAGATAAGATTGAAAAGTTCAAATCACTACACCAGAGCTGAGCTCCCTATGGTTCAGGAATCTTTGCCTACAAATACATATGCCTGAGTAAAGTTTTCAATTTGTTCCTTTTTGAAATTCATAGTTTCCCCTCCATTGCACCCAAATATTTCTTATTGCCTTCTGTAGGTTGACAAAGAATATTGATTTTGATGGTGAGAGATTTCTCTCCAGAGAGGCTAGAGGAGTTTATACTTTTTTCCCCTTTTCTTAATAATGTCTGCTTTAAATGTTATTTAATCTGTTTGGTTTGGTGGTCACTAGATGTATAGATAGATAGCAGGAATAAAACTTAAAAGACTGACACAAATTGGGACTACCTGCTTCCTGGTGGAATTCTAGTTTAAAGTAATTCCTCTCTTCTTTTGCCTTGACTTTCAATCTCAACAAGTCCAGCTTTAAAATAACTTATCCGCACTCTAACTTTTCAATAAATGCTTTGCAAGAAATTGTTCAGAACTAACAAAATGTAGCATTAAGAGTGACCTATAATTTAGATATATTTGTCATTGATACTAACCATGGAAATCTCAATTGAGATAAAATTTAAAGTATACTTTCCTATTTAGCATGTTCTTATTATAATAGTCTCATTGAAGAAAAATATTTGACTTCTACTCTCATGGGGTTGTTAAATTGAGAGCAGTCTCTTAAATTAAAAGTTGCCTTCAAACCATAAGAAAAGGGTGTTCTGAATAAATATTTTCTTTACATTACATTTGTTTAACAAAATTTCGAACATTATTCTTTTCATTCCATGAGTACATAGTACAAGGACTTTTCACTCCATGAACATGAAGTCTCCACTAAGGAAACATTGGCTAATAAAAGAGTGTGAAGGCATCACGATTCTTTAGTTCCCAGCTTAAAGCACTTCAGGGCAGCAGCTGAGGTCTGGGACATCCTCCTTGGAAGCCACCATGAGCATGCACAGCCTTCACAAAATGGCTGCATGGAAAGACAAGGTTCGACTTCACACACAGAGACAGAAGTCTATATGAAGTGCTCCTGGTGGTTATTTTTCCTCTTCTGTTTACTATAAATAATTTCAAGACTCTTTGCTTCTTTCTGAATGCCAGCACCTAAACCACAATCAATTATTTCGGTGAAAGCAATTTGTAAACTGGAAAGGGAAGCGAACACAGTCCCTGAATGTTATAGGTAATTACAAAGACCTATCAGCGAAGACTGCGCTTCTGCTTCTGACCCTCATTTATTCAGGATTCGCTGTTAAAACATCCTTTGAGATCATGCTGAGACTCTAGCCTGGTTGCTTACCAACTTAAGACTATGCTATTTCTATATAGTTTCTCCCACATGTTAATCAAAGACCTGAGAGTAAACCTGAATATATATATTCTCAGCATTTATATCTAATTTTAATATGTAATGCATATTAACATTAATTTATGTTAATTGCCATTAGTTTATTAAAGAAAGAAAAAAAACAGCTTTAGTTTTTCAGTGAATTTCAGCTCTTCCTAAGTGAAAAGGGTGTCAAATACCCGTGTTGAATTCCTTAAAAATAAAAGGCTCATCTCCCCGTGCCAGTAATGTATTTTACTGCATCCTGGATTTCACAGCCTAAAATGATTAGCAGCTTACCAAGAACTGTGAGAAATATTTAAAAGAGCTAGAAAAAAGGGAGCAGGATGCAGTGAGAAAGTCATATGAAGAACAGTGAATTATACTTAGGTACTTTGCATCACAGAGCTTACAAAGTGGGGAAACCCATCGCTTTTTCTCCCAGCTCAATGAGAGGGATACTTTATCAAACATTTCAGAAAGAAAGGCATCCTGCGGGTCTTATTTTTTTAAAACAAGGAACAAAGCACATTTCTTTATTAGTAAGAATCCATAAAAGCCAAGGATGCTCAACACAAAAATCAACTGAAAAAAATCATAATTGCTGTATCTGCCCATTTCTAAAGATGCCACTGTCTATAATTAACATAGAGTTGAAAGACAATATGACTAAAACTGCATGCCAATGTGATTATGTGTTTGATTCTCCAATAACCATAATATCGTGATATTCTAGTCACTGAACAGCACATCTTTCTCTTTATATAGTAACATGGTAATTGTGGAGAAATGACTTCTGGGAGTTTTAAGAGCTCTCTGAATCATGCAGTCAATCTAAGTTACTCTTTCCATTGAGATGTGCTGTGTGAAATCCCGTGTTCAATCACGGCTTTATTAAGCTAGATTGCAAATGTGAGTTTAAACAAGAACATGGACAGCCCCTCTTTTTCCTGAGGAGATGAAGGAGTTTTAAGAAAGCCTCAGATCATACATGAGACTCCACACGATTATGGGTCTCAGAGACAAATCAGATTGACACCTGTGACCAAAACTGCCCAAGTATTGCCATGGCTCCTGGATATTATCTGTCCCTTCCCAGTTCCAACCTCATGGGGCTCAAGCCACATGTGGGAATCCTTGTCTTATTTATGAGTGCTTATCTCTGCCATATAATATGCACAAATAAAGAATAAAGCAATAAAGTGACTACAGCATCATTTCTTCACTAGCAGTGAAGTGGTTTGAAAATACAGGCTTTGAATGTGCACGTATTGTGGAATTGCCCTGATATTTACTATGTGGCTAGTGGCAAATACATTAACCTCTTTTCACTCAATTTCTTAACTTGCAACATGAGAAAAAAACATCTCTTTAGAGATCCTCCAACACATTGCCCAAAGATTCCCCCTCTCTGTCATCTTCTGCAAACTATGACAGGCTTCAAGAATGTAAATGATGAGGACAAGAAACAAGGTTAGGAAGAGAAAACCAGGTCTGTCTTCTCAGTGCTGTAAAATCTTCATCAGCCCCTGTTTGGGACCTTTAAATGTCCCACAAAAATTTGTATAGTTCAGGCTAGGACCACAGTGCAGCAGTGTTTAGAGATGGACAATTGGGAGGTGAGTAGATAGTGAAGTTTCTGATCCTATGCCTGGATTTATCCACTTATTCATGGTCATGTTCTTTGGGAAAGAGCTTGAAAAGCAGTGTCATTTTTACAATCATTAACTTACTGCAGAAGTAAGATAGAGGCCCAGGATTATCTAACAGGAGGAGCCAGCGATTTAAGAAGAATCATATGGGAATTCCTTCTTAGTATCTAGAAGGTTGAAGGAGATATTTTGAGACAGAATCAAAGGGTGGCCCCAATAAGAAGCAGACAACACTGGAGTAATGCAGCTTCATATCCAAACACATTACTTTGTTACTATATGTTGGACCGTGAAAGGTAATCTGTGCTCTGGGTTGAGCGAGGCTTCTTCCGGGAGACCCAGTAGAGTAAGCTACGCTCCCCAGACATAGATGCCTGACACCATGAGGCCGCCAACTCCATTATCCTCTGGCTAGGCAATGCCTCAAGCTCCCAGTTTTCTCTCTCTCTCTCTCTCTCTCTCTCTCTC
>NW_022196894.1:81683397-81692562 GCF_008632895.1 Mastomys coucha
TTTTTGGTTTTTCGAGACAGGGATTCTCTGTGTAGCCGACCGTCCTAGAACTCAGGAGGTAAACCAGGCTGGCTTTGAACTCAGAAATCCACCTGCCTCTGCCTCACAAGTGCTGGGATTAATTGCATGCACCACTACTGGGTGGCCTTCCTCTAATCTCCTACAGGAAAGTCTCCCAGTTCCAGCCATGAGACTGAACCAAGGACTTTCCCCGACCCTGCTTCCCCTCCCGGCCCTTTTTCTCCTTCAGCCCGGGGCCACTGACACCCTGGAGCCCCCGCCTCGAGGTATCCAGCAGTCTGCTTTGCCCAGGAGCTAGAACCTGTCATCCTTGACCTTTGTGAGGTCCAAGGACTCCCGGGGCTACCCCCTTTCCACTACCCAGTGGACTGGGATAGTGGCTCAGGACAGCCAGACGCCCACCGGGCGGTGTGGAGAGTGCAGGCAGCCTCCAGAAATGCCTGGCCTAAGTACTGGAGCTCTGGTGGGACACAGGTTACTTTCCATCTCATCCCCTTTATCCACATCCCCCGCCCCCCGCCCCTGCCAAGTGGCAGCGCTGGACAACTAAACTTTGGAAAGTGAAAGTAAAAGCCAATTTGCCCTTTTGCTTCCTGCCTCTCTGGGATGAGTAGCCTTGTCTATTACACATTCCTGATTTGATGATGCTCTGTTTCACTGCGGGCCCACAAGTGATTGCACCAGGGTATGAAATATCTGAAACCATGAGCCAAAATAAATCTTTCATTTTAATTGATATATGAAGATAGATTGCCAGAGCAGTGGGGTGCGAAGGCATACAGAAGGAAGATCTGAAGCCCTAAGGAGTAGGCTGAGACAATTTCCACTGAATTTGGCAGTTCCTCCTACTTCTACACTTTTCCCCTTTGCTTTCTCTAATTTTTACCCTCCCTTCATTTCGTCAGGTCAAAAATCTATTACTACCTCTTCCATGAAATGAAAACACATCCACAAACCAAATCCAGCTAAGATAATATTGATGCCACCGCATGTTGCCGATGATGGCTCTAGTCCACACATGGGCCAACTGTCACTAACCTCTCACCGTTGCACACCGCCTCTAGTTGTACCTAACAGCTACCGGAAGCTAGATAGTTCTCAGTGCAGGTTGATGACTTGCCATGCTGAAAAACAGGACTCAACTCAGACACAAGGTCAGTACATGCTGGACATGAGGAAGCTTCAGTGGCTGAGTAAAATGTTACAAAGATGCTCTCTCTACTGGACTCAGAGGACACAAAGTGCTCTTGCCTGCTGGGCACACAGACAAGTTCAAGCCTAGTGACAACAAAGGGTTAAGGGACAGTCTCCCGAAACAGAAAACTCTAGCCAGTTAGGCCAATATCAAATTATTTCATGTCATAACTGCCATCACCAATAACCCTACAAGTTACAACTCTAGTCACAGATTCCATCAATGGACATGGAAAACATCTCGGCACTTACAAGCACTCACATTCCCATTCGTGGTAACTTGGTGTCCTAAACCTTTTCTAAATTGTTGTTCCTCATTTACCTTAAAGGATGACGTGTGAGCAATTTCTAAGTTAATGATTTCTTTATTTCATTCCCTGTCAAGTCTAGAATTTCAAGTAAATAACAAACATACATGTGGACTAGTCATGATTATCTCAATATAACAAGGTTAATACTACTGCTACTGATGGCAAAATTGGTCATGATTCCTCCTTCTTTCCTTCCTTCCTTCCTTCCTTCCTTCCTTCCTTCCTTCCTTCCAGATTTTACTTCAGTGAAGCAGGTCAACAAGTATGTGCACTCTGTGGCCTTTTACTCACAAATAATTTGACCTGGTCTCTTTTTTTCAGCAACACATATTAAATAAAATGTGAGGGTGTTATTTTGTACTAACCTCCTTGACCTCCATAGACAGAATCAAGCCAGAGAATGCACTCCTTAAAGACATCTTGTCATCCACTACTCAGCTTTGGAAAAAGGAAAAGGGTTTATAAATGGATATTCACAGCAACCAATCAAATAAAGGTTACATTTACCTGATCCAAGCTTGAGAGACCTCTTTTCTTTAACCCATTAACTCCTGACAAAATGAGGAAGTCTCCTTGAACTCATTGTTATGCTACCAATCTGCTTGTGTTCTCTGTTTCTGCTTTCTTGAATCCTTTCCTATCTAGAAAACAAAACTGCTACTCAGCTCACTTGAACATCCATTTTTTTTTTGTAGAATGAGGAATTACTTAATTCTGTAATTTCAAAGAAAAGCCAATAAGATGCTTTTAACTAAATGTATTGTTATTTTTGCGTTTTGACATCTGTGATGTATTAAAATAATAAATGCATTATTTGAACCCTAATATATTTGAAGATAGTAAGAAAACAAGAGATGATGAAAAAACCTTTGACCAGGGTCCTGTTCATTATGAAAATAGCAGCCATTGTGTGGAGAATGTGTTTTCCATGCAAATGGGTAAGTAGAACCCGTAACACAATGAATTGCTAAGACAAGGTTTAGGGTGATTTTGTGCCTTGCAATTACTATTGGATATGCAAATATCTATTGACCAGCAGCCTGATTTGAAATTAAAGAACACAAAAATGCAACCTTGCTACAAGAACAGGAGCTTGGGATGCAAAAATAAACAAATAAAAGGAGATAATTGTAGAGGCAAATGCTTCATTGCCCACAGCCAAACCAAAACAAATGTATGAATTGTAAGAGGAAATGCCAAGGTGGGGAATTCTGACAGTTGAGGTCACATTTATCTTTCCCACTGCACATAGCCTTCGGTGTAGCACAAAGCAGTGGATGTGAAAAATGAGCTCCATATGGGAAGAGAGGACACCTGCTAAAATCTTCCTCCTAGAGGGGTTATACATAGAAGGAGTCTATGGAAGCAATGCCACTGTGAATACTTGAAACGCATGTGCCTTCCCATTTTCCTGTCCCCATTCCTCTGCCTCCCACTCCCTCCTCTCATGCCTACATCTTTATCAGCTTTTGTTTTCATTTTGTATAACAAAGCCAAGGAAGAATAGTGGAAATTATTACGTCAATGCAAAAGAAAATGTCTATTTTTGACCAAAAGTGACATTCTTCTCTTCAGTCCAACTGGATCTGATTCAAAAAGGAAGAAAAGAAGCCAGAAAGAGGAGTGGGCTTAATTGAAATATAAAATGAGAAAAGGATATAAACTGTGCCTCTTCTTTGCAATGGAAATAAAATTTACATTCTTTACTTTAAAAAAAAAAAATCAGAAAAGCTAACATTCCAGAAAACAAGCTGCTTTTGGTTTTGCTCAGACATCATAAAAAGCAATGCAGAGCAGAAGTTGCTTTTGGTTTGAAATATAGTAGATTAGGAAATATTTAGCATCCATGGGCATATATTGAAACTACCATTATACAGATTTGCTTAACCAGGAGACACAAATTCTAAATTCTTCTTTCCCTAGTCTGGTACTATCATTGTTTCTGTATTGATAAACCACTTCTTAATCAAGAGTTAGTTCTTATCTAAAACTTCACTTCACTAACTGTAAAAGATTATGAATACCAACACAGCACCTTTCCACTAACCTTATAAGAGGCACCCTAACAGTACGTCAGATCTGCTGTGTTGAAGGTAAGGATGTATATGTTTGTTTGTACATTAGTCCTATTGCTTATGGCTGCAAAATCTCAGACACAACTGAGATGGACAAACATAAGGAATATTGTAGTAACTTGGTCTCCTTGGTTTGGTCTATGCACATACGTCTCTTCCAATAAAGCACTTGACAGCATAAAATCCTTAACTGCACATAACATGCACATAAAAAGTCCTCTCTAAACAATTCACCTAGCAACCTACTAATAACCGAAGACCACCCTGACTACACTGAGCTACTCTCACCACTGTCTGAATAGTGGAAGTTTCTCATCCCTTTATTGGCCCTCAACCTTAGACTGCATCTATTCAAACAACATATTTCAGAACATGTACTGCTGCTAAACTGATTTAGGGAACATGAGCAATAAGGCAGACTCTGTCATCTAAATGAACTTTTAGGGAAACTTCTCTGTTTACCATCTTATACCTGTGTATGAATGAAAATGAATGTGGTGAGAACTAGTTGTGTTACAAGAGGGACATCAGGAGTGAGCAAAGGCCAAAGAGAACTGTCTCACTGTGCCTCCTAGCAAACAAACTCCTCCTTCCCATGAACTCCATAATAGATTGCTGCAAACAGTAACCAAGATGTTTGAGTACTCTCATTCATGTGCCTGCAGTAATTCTTGATAGTGCATTTGATCTGTTCTATTGCTTTGCTTTGAAATTTCCCTCCTGTCTTTGCAACTCTGAATGAGCCTTTCATTCAATTCCCTGAATAAGAAGCCAAGAACCAGGTTGAGTATGGTGACACATATCTTTAATTTCACCACTTGGGAAGCAGAATCAGGCAGATCTCTATAAATTCAAAGCCAGTCTGGTTTACTATCTTTTTCTAGGATATCTAGAGCTATACAATCAGACCCTGTCTTTAAAAATAAATGAAAGAAAATGAAAAGAAAACAGACCAAGAACCCAAGAACAACAAACTGCCCAGACTGTCCAACAAAAACATACCTATTCCTTGTGTCTTCATATTTAAGTTAAGAGCATTTATTATATAGATTCAACTCTGTGTGGACATATTTCAAATATCAGAGAATTATTTTCATATGTAAACATCTGCTTTAAGGAATTAAAATACAATAATCAAAAGCAAATTCCTTGTTCAATAAACTTAGATCATCACAAAGCAATAAGATAATGTTCAGGATATGGCATGTGCTCTATGAGGGAAGAAAAAGGAAAGGAATGTTTCAAATGTGACTGAGTAAGGGAATAGTCAAAGAGGGCTTCTCAAATAGATGAGAGCTGAGACTAGGCACAACAGATGGTGGAATCAAATTTGTCCAGACTTTGAAGCAAAATATTCTGGGCATGTAAGTCAGAATTTAGAAGGCCCTGGGCAGGGGTTGGGGGAAGTGTTTTAACTAAAAAGCATTGCATAATCTCAGACACAACTGAGAAGGACAAGCATTTGGTTTGGTTTATGTACATACCAATAGTAGAGCCAAGCTAGCAGTGGATCAAACTGCAAGTGGGGCTATCCAAGCTAGGCCAGAGAGGAGGTAGATGGGGGATAGGAGGTAGATAGGGGGCAGGTCTGCAGATGGGCTTGCAGAGGAGAGAGACTACCTTCTGATCTGCTTGTTTTGCCACCTTTGTCTTTCTGACAACTAGTGTAAGACTCTGTCGAGGCTTAGCTTACTGAAGATCCCCTGAGTGAACCATGTGGAGCCTGATTGATGCAAAAAGCAAGAGAATTTATATTGTTCCAGTACAATGGGGCTGTCCCAGACCCTAAGGAGAGGAGGCGACCCCACATAGCTTGTTCAGTGAGCATTTATACAATTTTCAGGGCAGCAACCATTAGACATACTGTGATTGGCAAAACGGTGAGACTTTTTAAAATGATTGGTCTTCAGGGAATGAGGTGGCAAGGACTTCCCTTATCTGAAGGTGGGCAAAGGTCCACTCTGCAGAATGTGTCCCCACCCACAGGTTGGGTCTCACCCAGTGATCTGAGGAATGTTAATTAGCCTCTCCCTTCTGGAGGGGCCAGCATCCACCACCTTCCCAAAGTTCCTGACCTTATCTTATTAAGCTCTACTGAAATTCCTGGCCTCCCAGTGTTTTTCTAAGATGTTCCTGTTTCCCCACCCACAAGTTGGTTCCCACACTAGAAGTGTGGCATGCACTTGAATTAATCAACTCTTTTGTTGTCCCTGCTGTTGCTGTTGTTGTTGCCATGGGTGGTTGTCACCATTATAGTTGAGACAGAGTCTTCTTAGTTCAAGCTTCTCTCAAATCAGCCATATAGCCAAGGATAACCTTGAACTCCTAATTTCCCTGACTCTATCTCCCATGTATTGGAATTAAATGAACATAGCATGACTCAAGGCTGAAGGATGCTTGTCAATGGAACTGGCCAGTAATGGATTCCTGCTGAATGTAAGGTAAAGAGTGAAAGGATGTCTTCACCAAGCACTTTTCCTATTAAGAAGCTTTCATCTGTGGACGCTACATCTCCAAGAATTGTCCATCCCCATCCAAATTATTATAAACTATCCCTTCCCCTTTAACCTCCGGGCCTACAGCAGGCCTCAGACTCTAGATCTGGGGATTATGTACCATGCACTGTAACAGAGAATGATTCCTCTACCTGTGCTCTACTATTTATTCCCTTAAATAAACAACCCCTTACTTCAGCAAAGTTCTGATAAGTCACTCATAAAAAATATGCCAACTTCGTTCTTGTCAAACCTCCAGCGGATGTATAGAATAGGGTAATGATTTGTGGTTTGAGCCTAAAAATATACAAAGTATATGAAATGACTCATGGTGTACGCAGTAAGTATTCCATGAGTATCATGATTAGGAGAAATGATTGGTTCATCAATGCATTGAACATCACATTAGTTGTATCAGAGTTTCTTTGACTGATGATGTTTCATAGCTTTGTTGGTCATTTCTCAACAGTGGCCAGGGCAAGATAAAGATTTTTGATTTAACAGTGTAAAAAGTAAGCGTATTTAAATAAAATAACGGACTCTGCTTCATCTTCCTCCCATGAAAATGCAGAGTGACATGTCACGGATATGAGTGAGATTATCCAAGACACTCTGATTAGGTTACAGCAGGTGTAATTCCATGCACAAAATGAAAGCTCATAAAAAACAAATGCTGTAAAATTAGTTTTTGCTTCATTTGTATCCACTTGATAAATGTTGTAAACAAAAAAGGAGGTGTCAATTAACTAAAAATCTTAAGCCAGTCAGCAAATGGACAGGAAGAACTGTTGAATTTCCTATACCAAAAATGCTATTTGCAATAAGGCATTAAATATTGTTTCTCTCAAAAAAGCAGATATACAGAAATCTATCTGACCAAATATTGGATCTGAGTATACACTACTGTGGTGGTAAATGCCTCATGCTTCTTCAAAGAATAGTCAAAGAGATTTTCTGATGATTCCCTGGTTGTAAAATAAAAGCAAGAAGACATTTAGGTGGGGAAAAGGATAGAAATGGTACACATTTACTTGTGTGCAGAGGCCAGAGGGTGACCTCAGCTGTCATCACACAGGATCCACCTACTTTGTTTTGTGAGATAAGATCTCTCGCTGGGACCTAAATCTCAAAGATGATGCCAGCCTAAGTAGACAACAAGCCTCTGTGATTCTCCTGTCTCCCCCTTACCTCTAAAGCCACTCCCAGCTTTCTTCATTATTTTGGGGTACTCATACTCTAACAGTGTGTACTTTACTAACAGCCCTTACCTGAGATTCTAAATGGGAAGATGCTTAATCAGTCTAGATTTTATATAAACATAATACTATCTACTTGGAGTGGTCTCCAAGGCCATAAGTTTTATGTTTACCTTGACTGATCTCAGCAGAACTTTGGGCAGGAACAGTCGTCACGGAGTTGCTCACCTCAGGTCTCACCCCTAAGTGCATGTGAGTTTCGGTTGGTGCATTTTTTTTATGTTGATCACAGCAAAATAAACAGCTAATAAACTGAAAGCTTTGCACTTTCATTTAGCCTTGGCCTCTGCAGGAAAATTTAATCATCCTTATGAAATTGGACATTCAGTTTTGAAATTAACATGGTGCTAAGTATAAAGTTGGAAATTGTAAACTTGAAGTGTGTACATTTTCACAGAGTTCTCAAATTCAAACTGTGTCAATTTTTTCCTTCTTACCTTAAGGGAAGAATATTTCTACTTGTAAGGTAAAAGTTTCCTTTGGCAATGAATTTACTGAAGCCAAAAAGCAAGAGTATTGGAAGTTTTTTGTCAAATGGTAGATGTCAGAAAAACTCTTCTGGGGAGAGGAAGTGACTCAGGGTGGAGCAGAGCTGGGAAAAGAGAGAACGTTTAACTTACATTGTCTATCCTGAGGCTAAGAAACTTCAGGTACAAACCTTCTAATAAATCACTTTGTTTTCATTCTGCTATAATGGATGTTCACTGAAAAGTTATGGAAAATAACAAAAAAAAAAAATTTCTTTTTCACTTCACCTGACCCTGTTAGCCTAAACGCTGTAGTCCTATGTTTATGAAATCTCCTTCTTGTGATGGGTAACTTGTTCATCTCTATTCTCAACCTTATAATTCCTTATTCCTTATTCACTCATCTATTAAACATGTATATAATGTTTAAGTACTAAAATTAGCCTCAAACAAAATGATATATCAATTTACAAAGCAGATATGTTTCATTTCATGAGGAGGTTAACAACCTCCCATGTTCAAGCAGTATTTCTAAGGTGTGGTGTTTTGAATATACATGGCCCAGGGAGTGGCACAATTAAGAGGTGTGGTCTTCTTCACTTCGAGGATGGGCTTTGAGACCCTCCCAATAACTTCGTGGTAGACAGCTTTCTCCTGGCTGCCTTCCAATCAAGATGTAGAACTCTAGGCTCCTTCTGCGCCATGCTTTGCATGGATGCCTGCCATAATGATAATGGACCGAACCTCAAAACCTGTAAGCCAGCCCCTTATAAGAGTTGTCTCTTCACAACATTGGAAACCCTAAGACACAAACTAGGCATAATAAGCCGTTACTCACAGTTATACTAAGATTTTGCAAAAGCGAGGAGAAAAGTGACCCCTCACCCTCTGTCATACTTTGATTCAACCTAATGTTTATGCTAAATGTAAAAGAGACTATCAAAAAATAGAGAGACAATGCCATGATACCAATATCAGTCTTGGTCCGTTATCAAATTCCTCCTGCCTGGGAGGTTAAAGCAATTGCTGCACTTAGAGAGAAGCTTCGCAAACAGAATTTGACAAGGGCAGTTTCTCTGGCTGGATTAATGCACAGGCTTTGTCTGCAGCCCGTAAGCATGCATTCACATCTTTTGTAAAAGCACTAAACTTTCTATTCTTCTCTAAACATTTCCACTCACATTCTTTAAGAAATCTACTGCGTTTGCTTTTGAGGCACTTAGAGCGTTTAGGGTTAACTTGTCAGAGCATGACAATTCTTAATGACCCAATTTCTAAATGGAAAGCCGAGAGAAGAAAAAAGGAAAAAGAAAAAAAAGGGGGGGGGGCTGATGGCTCAGCGGGTA
>NW_022196894.1:81693255-81698005 GCF_008632895.1 Mastomys coucha
CCTCCCTACCTCCCCACCCCCACCCCACCCTCACCCCACCCCCACAGCAACCCCACCCCTGTCGTGGTTGGCCAGTCTTATTTTTAACTTCCTCCTTTCTTTACAGTATTTTCAATCTGATCCTATCAGCAGAGTAAATATGTTTTCTAACATTGAAAAATATTTACATGGGTAAAGACAAACACTATACTATTTATATTAGTAGTGAACAAATAACTATTATAAAAATAAATAAGTGCAATTTATAGTAACTTAATCCATATTTCAACAAAATAGAATTTTATTTTATTTTTAAATTATGATCAAGTTCATGCTTAAGAAAACTGAGTCACACCAAAATGAAAATATTAAAATATTACCAAATTTATTGTTCAATTTTTTTTATAGTTCTGTGCATCATTACAAACTTTATCATACAGTTTACCAGAGGAACAGAGCCCAAGTTTTTAAAACTATAGACTATAACTGAAACCACTCAGGTTATCATGGAAGAGAATTGTGCTATTTTCAGGGATGCTTAAATCTGTGTAAATTGGGCTTTGCAACAGTTATCTTAGTTTCTTTGCAAATAAATAATCCATTTGATGAATAGCACATGTTATTTGAATATAGAACATTCAATAATAACTGTTTAAATAGTTTATTTACAGGTAGCATGTACGATTGTTAGAAAATTCATAGCTGATTTTAACTACTTACCTTGAGATATATACGTATACTAGAAAATACAAATGGACTTTCATTAGTTATTCAATTCTTACTAGTTGTGAAACGTTTGTGAGGTGTCTGTTACTATATTATCCAATAAGATAACCACCATATATTTATGACCATCTAAACATCAATTTAAAATAATTAATGTGCCTACTGATAGAACTGAGTAAGCTTATAGAGACAATGTCACTGAGGTTGCAAATTAAGGAGTTATGATTCAAAGAAGATATCGCTAGGGCACAATGTATCATATGGTCCATATTTAGACAGTCATGGTACACTAGACAGTGCTGATGTACAGAGTCTTTCTACTCAAAACAAAAAAAGAAGCTCAATCTTGGTCTCTACTGGAATCCTAAAACTGCAAAATAGTATTTTGTGATTCTTTGTATCTACCTTAGGGTTTCAACGGGAAGGTATTCTTTGAGAATTCTGTTAAAATGAAAATACTGATTCAGAATATCTGAAGTGGAAGTTAGACTAGAGTTCTACTCAGCTCCCAGGAAAGATGAGTGCTACCAGCTCATGAGTGTAGTAATTTGGATAGGTTTGCCCCCCATAGATTCATGTGTTTGAATGCATGGCCTGGGGTGGGGGTAGCACTAGTAAGAGGTGTGACCCTGTTGGAATAAGTGTGGCCTTGTTGGGAAAAGTGGGTCACTATAGAGGTGGGCTTTGAGGTATCACATATGTACTCAAGCTCCACCCAGTATGGAATCCAGTCTCCTCCTAGCTGCCTTCAGATCAAGAGTAGAACTCTCAGCACCTCAAGCACCATGCCCACCTGTAAGCTTCCATCTTCCCGGCCCTGATAATGGACTGAACTTCTGAAACTGTAAGCTAGCCCCAATTAAATGTTTCCCTTTTTAAGAGTTGTCTAGCTCATGGTTTCTCTTTGCAGCAATAAAAACCCTAACTCAGACAATGGGCCACCATTCAAGAAAGGATCTAGAGAAGATTAAAGTGTGTGAAATTATATACACATACAAGAGTATCAAAATCAGTATATGCGTACATAATAGCCTTCATTAATAAGACAGAAAATAACATGTTGATTTTTTTCTAGAATTTGAAAGTTTTGTACATCTACATGCTGGAAGTTTCTGGTATGAGAAGAAATTGCTTTCAGATGAAACTAGGATTCTAAATATTAATCAGTGAAGGGGTTAGGTTGAAGATAGATGGGTATGGAAAATATGAATAAGACTCTGATAAGTGCTTATACAACTAACATGAAATAGTAAGTGAGCAGGGTAAAAAACTCAAATGTAATAGAAAAATATATGGCTAATCTGAAAGTTTTCTGGGGGCTCATCATAAGAAGGTTATAAGCAACAATTTGATGAAGATGATGAAGGAAGAGTTGGAAAGAAAATTAAAAGGCTAGTTGCCTGAGCTAAAAGGAGCTGAGAATTTAAATTAAATGTGGCACATCCATATCCACTGGAAACAGCAAAAGTCATGAAACCAGTACAGCTGTGTGACACAGTTCCAGCCATGTTGAATGGAATGCTGGATTCCTTTCAGGTTTGGTATTTGCATGTTGTATTCTTGGGGACTTTCTGCATTATGTTTCATTTTATGTGTTTTCTGGAGAAAATTATGTCTGAGTCTTTTTAGGAACTTTCTAAACTTACTAACCCTCTGCTTTTAGGGAAATAACTTTATCTGGCCCTATTTGGTACCTTTTGGTGCCCCAGCCTCTGTACTGGACTTGAGCCTCACATGTGCTAAGCAGGTGCTTTAGCCCTTTGCTGAGTGGTTTTCTGTTAACTTGACACAAGGTAAGAGTCATCAGAGAGGAAGTCTCAATGGAAGTGTGCTTCCATGAGGCCCTGCTGCTGGCAAAACCATATGGTGTTTTCTTAATTAGCAATTGATGGAGGAGGGCCCAGCCCATTGTGAATGATGCCACCCTTGGTCTGGTACTCCTATAAGAAAGCTGGTAGTTCTATAAGAAAGCAGGTTGAGGAAACAATGATGATCAAGCCAGTAAGCAGCACCCCTCTTTGCCCTTTGCATCAGCTCCTGCCCCCAGGTTCCCACATTGCTTGAGTTCCTGTGCTATTTTGATGATAAACTATTATAAGGAACTCTGGATGAAAAAACTCTTTCCTCTTCATGTTGCTTTTGGTCATGTTTCATCACAGTAATAGTAACCATGACTAAGACAACTCCTAAGCTACAGCTACAGTTCAGAGATTCTCATGAAAAGTCCCAGGGTCCCCATTGCCTGTGCACATATGCTCATCTCTTTATTCCCACACAGAATCTGCAGCTCAGGAGAAGCCAACTGTCACCCTCTGGCCCAGCTCCATGAGCAGACTATTTTTAGTTCACGCTAAATTTACTCAATTCTCCAACCACATTCAATATTGCAATGTGGTCAAATTCAAACTATTCTGAAGGACTCTAAGTGCTCACACCTCCCTCTGAACTATATCATGCAACTTACCAAAACTAAACTAGTCTCTTCAGGAATGGTGCCATTAGATGAATACAGCCAAGAAATGAGCAAGGGAAAGCTGCCAGAGCCACAGGATTGCTAACGTTCTGGACTTTCAATTATATGAGCCAATAAACTTTCTCGAGCTTTGAACACTCTGAAATGAGTTTCCTTTTGATTGCTCCTGGAGGCGTCCTAGCTGGTACACATGCTTTTTGTTACTCTTTTAAAATCTGGACCTCCAAGAACACTGTGTGGATTTGATCAACAATGGTTTCCTCGTTGTGTTGCCCTGCTGGGGATTGAAGATTTGTAGATAAAGACTTGATTGGGAAAGCTTTAAATTCTGCAGAAACTTCATGTCTCCAGAGCATAGAAATTTCCTGGTGATGTGATATGGGAATACAAATAAAACTGCAGCTTCCGAAGGCCACTAAAACGTGCACAATAGAACATTCTCCTCATGGAAGGAAAGCTCAAAAAAATCAACCTGAGATTTCATTACATAATAAAATCTAGTGGGAATAAATAAATAAAGCTACAGCAGGCCTAGGAAAAGAAGGGTAAAGTATAAGAGTTACTATAATTCATAGACAAGAAGGAGTATATGGAGAACATGTTTACAGCATTTCATTTTACAAAGTTAGCCATGAAAACTAAAATATAGGCTTGTTTGAGTCGCAACTGAGTGATATCTTCACTTGCTTTGTATACAGAACCAGTCTTCAAAAATTAAGAAAATAATTTGAGGAAATAGAATTTTGTGTGCTGTCTTACTTTTCTTTGGCTACTATAACAAAAGTCAATAGACTGGCAACTTATAAGCAAGAGAAATGTGTTACTCACAGTCCTGGAAGTTGTCCAGGCTAACATATTTGGCACCTAGAGAGAAGACATTGATTGGCTGCCTCATAGATACACTCTGTGGCTTTGTTTCCCATGGTGGGAGAGGCAAACAAGATCCCTTGGGCCTGCATTCATGTGGCACTAATCTTACTCATGAGGCTTATAGCCTACAATTCCACCAAACATTCTATTTCTCAAAGCCAAGTGAGATTAGGGATTACATTTGAACATAGGAGTTCTGGAGGAACAAGAATCTTTATCCCATGGCAATGGTACCCCACACTTGCTTATTAAGAGCTAAGAGAGCCATGCTACCCGACTATGCTTCTCCCTCATAGCCATCTGGATTAGACAGGTTTCTTTCCATTTCATAACCGGTTCCAACATAGCTGAACTTACAAAATCCTGATGGTTTTTAGGTAGACATGAGTGGCTGGCAGAAAATGCTCTGCTGTGCTCTGGTTCCCTAATCAGGAAGATTTAGAAAAGGAGAAATAACACACAGCAAGGGTGGAGGCAGAAGAGCAAAGCAAAGAAACTCAAATTGTAGCCCCTGCTCTTCCTAGAATTATTTTAGAGCAAGGTATATAATTTCTCTTCAAACTTATGTAGGATATAAATTGTTAAAGGTCCAATGGAATATAGTAAAAATGATGTTTAAAAGTATACCTCTACTTTAGATTGGTGATATGTGTCTCCAACATTTGATTCTGTACTGACATTCTCTCTCTCTCTCTCTCTCTC